>NC_142440.1:157418035-157719642 GCF_059453495.1 Arachis ipaensis | reverse complement strand
GAGTTATAATATGGTGAAACTTTTCTCTGATGAGTGCACATCAAAGCAAAGCCTGGTGTTATCACCCATGTCACCAGAGAGTGATCTTATAAACATGTTGGAAACTGAATATTTTGGTTCCCTGGAGGGTACATCTCAGGCCGATTTAAATTTGTTCATGAATCTAGTAACGTTTCAAGAATTTGTGTTCCTTGATGAGGATTTCACTCAAACCATTGAAGCCTTCTATCACAAATCATCATCAGATATTCTAGAATCAACTAACTGGATGTTCGAGAAAGAGTTTAACTTAAAGAATTTTGATGAATTGATTGTCAGCAATGAGATGGCACTAATGGATGACAAATTCAAATCATTGCCTGTACCTGTTATCTCTGATTACAAAAAGCTTATAGCTCTGCATGATATCATTCAAGAACTTTTTTCCAACTTGAAGACCCGTCCCCTATCTGCATCTGATGGAATATACTTAAACTGGGATCTACTAGAGGAAGATGAATGCAATTACAAAATTTCTAGTTGGCATCAGAACATATGGGCCAAGATAGATCTGAAGAACCAAGGTTTCATAGAGAAATTTTGTGAGGATGGAAAATCGGTATTTGATCTTGTTTTATCTGAGGATACTACAGATGATCATGACAATAATCAAAGTGAAGAGTTGCAGAAGTTGCTTTCTGATAATATGTCTCTGCTTGACATTAGTCTTACAGAATTTGCTTCAGTCAAACAACTGGAACGTGGATCTTCTACAAAAGAGAGTCAAGAGCCATTACCTGAAAAAGGTGCTGAGAGGGCTTCTAGGTTATTTAAGTCTGTGTCAGAGATCAGCAGTCTTGATTACTTCTTAAACCCTCAAAAAGCAACTATTAGCCGGGAATGTAATTTTGCAGTAGAGTCTACAGATGCTAATGCTCGGGTTCCAGAATTTACACCTGCCAACATAGAATTTTCACGTGTTGCAGCTGAAGCAGATGATTTTGTGCCACTAATAGCTGCATTGAAAACTGACCATGGTCATCAAGGCATGGAGCTTTTTACCGGATCAGTTATTATTGTGAATACTCAAAACGTAGATAAGGAAATGATATTCTCTAGAAGAAGCTCTTACCAAGTAATTCTTGGGATGGAGAAAGGAGGAATTCAAGTTGTTGAACGTGATTTGGATTTACCTGTAGATATCATACTAAGTTCTGCAATTTGCTTGGCATGGTACGATAGTACAAATCTTGCGATGAAAGCAACACCAGTCACTGAAGCATCTTCAAGCTTGCATTTATATATTGAGAATATTGCAGCAGATGTTCTGACAATGCTGAGTTTTTACTTCCGCGGCTGCTTTTTGGTAATTTCACTTTTATAAGTTGTACTATACTTATATACGTGCGTATTAATATTTATTTCTGGCTCAACTTCCACAAAATACTGCAATATCGAGTAAGTTCGAAGGTGATCAATTGCTTGTCGATGACTTGTTAATCAGATGCTTTCTTTAGGGGTTACTTGTGAAGCCTTTTGGGCGAAATTTTAATTTCCTATCTCAGCCTCAGCTTTCCCATTTTAGGACCTTCCTATAGACAATTTAGAAGAACAGCATCTCAATGAGCAGACAATCTAATATACACCTCGTGTAGAAGGGGGAATTTTATGCTTGGAAGACAGTAGGCAGTTAACACGAGGGAACAGGCAAAATTAAATTGCCGAATCTGCATTTTATATGATATAAACATGATCCTTAAAATAGGAGAGTCGTTGTTGTGGTGCTTGTTAGTTGAGCTTCATACTTTATCTACTAGTGTTTTCATATGTTTTCTTATCTTTTCAGGTCTTTGAGGGAGAATATAACTTCCTTTCAACTGTAATGGAATTCTCAGATGCACTTTATGCTGCAGCATCAAGCTTGGGAATTGATTTACAGATCTTCTTCTCTTACTCACCAGAATTGACAACCGAAGTTATAATAAGCTGCATTAAGAGTGTCACCAAATCGAAAATGGGTCTGTATCCTAAAATGACTGAGTCAGTAACTCTTGCAGAATCATTTCTTACACAATTTCCTGGAGTAAATCCTTTAACGGCACACTGTATACTATCTTCAGGGGTCACGCTCAATGAGTTTCTTAGTTGGTCACATGAACAAAGGATGCATGTTTTAGAAAAGTACAACGTTCCAGAAGAAAGTATTTCTCTGTTCAGTGTTTTCTGTAAATATGGAGAGCGGGAGGATTCAAAATCCATAATGACAGACTGCTCCTCTTCGGTGTCATCAGAACCAGACTCAGATAAGTGTTCTCTATATCGTCAAGTTGACAATCAAAGAAAAAGGAAAACTCATGCAAGTAGTCACCAGATGGATGAACTACGTCTTGAGGAGTTGTTGCAATTCAACACATTAAATCCAGTAGTTGAGGCTGTTCCGGATTCCTCTGCTATGCCAAAATTCTGTGATCTTGGTATGCCAAAAGATGCTGGGAGATCCAGTGAGTTGGCAGAGGCTAGTTTACCTATGGGAGAATTTTTCGAGCCAAAGCAAAGATCCAGCATGACTACAATGAGAAACCCTGCCAGCTTTCCCCAGTCTTCGTGTGATCTATGGAACTTCAAAGATGAAGAACTGCAGGTGGAACAGCCCCATTCAACTTTAAAAAATAGAGAGTTTGCTCAAAATGATATGCTGGACACTGCAACGATCAGCACAAAACTGAATTGGCATAAACCAAGTGATTCTAAGAAGATGCATGAAGACATTAGAGGTGAGGTGGTTAACTTCACTGATTTTCCCTTATTAGATAAAGACTTCTCTGTTTCGGATTTCATGAAGTTCCCAAGTTTGACGATTGAAACCGAGAAAGATCACATAAGAAAGAACAAAATTGCAAGGAGATTGTCATTCGATGATAACTTTCACCCTGAAGGCAACCCATCAATGGCATGTAGATCTTCAAAAAATACACCACAGGAAGTTGATAACTATGCTGAACCAGATTTTGGGAAAGATGTACTACCTCTTGGTTTCAAGCATGGTCAAAACATTCTCGAAGAGGGTTTAGCTCAGACATCTATGGGAAACCTACAAAGATTACCCTTCCAGGAGGAAATGTCACATTTGGGGAGAACTCCACTTTCACGCGCACGCTGGTCAACTAATCCAGTGAATTCACCTTGGACAACAGAATTTATGAACAGGTTTAAAGAGAAGAGCAAATTGCGTCAAAAATCGTTTTCAAGTGGGAAATCTGCTCCTTGTTTTGGGTACTCAGGGAACACGTCCACCGTTTCTAAGAGAAGTCCTTCAATAATTGAGTTGTTCAAGTACCAATCCGGTGAGACTCTCGGAAACATTCAACAGAAAAGGCAGAAGCAATCTGGGCAATCTTCAGAACCAGTCAAGAGAGGAAAATATTCTGCTTCGCTACCCTCACATACTCCAAATGATAAGATATCAACCAAGGTAAGTCCAACAGGATAGTGTCTTTCTCTTTCTGTTAAGAGTTTTCTGTTATGTGGGGTAGACTAGTAAACTGACAATACTCGAATTGTATATAATATATTTAACTGCTCTATGGAAAAAAGTGGCGGGAAAAGTAGAGTTCTAAATACGATTTTGTTTATGGGTTTTGCCTTACACCAAGCATGTTAATGAATGCATAAAATAATGTAACACTGTGGGTGTGATGTTTTCACGGGGGATAGTCTTCGTCCAGAACGGTAGATATTTATAACTTTATGTCGCCATCTTCATTTCAGCAATAATGCTAATTGCTTAAAAATTAAGATGCCTGCAAGTTACAATTGTGTCCTTTATAAGTTTAGCTTAGTATTTGATATCCATACTACGCTTCTGTTCTATTATTCATCGACATTTGGTCACTGCAGACACTTACTTTTGGGAGGAAAGGAAGTGGAAGCCAAACTAAGCTGGTCTGGAGTGATAGAGATCAGTCACGGTATCGGGCACAATAATCTATCATTGAAGTAACGAATGGAGATTTACTATTATACATTTGATGGGTATAACCTTTGAAAGGTTTTTTGCTTTGAAACGTTAATTACAATGAAATTCTTGCACAATAGAAAGTTTCATACACTAAGGTTGTTTTCCTTAAAAAAAAAAAGATGCTTTCAGGACTAGGTATACATCGTCTTTATTTTGCTGCTGTACCACTTCACAGATTCTCATAGTCAATGACTATGGCAGTTTCTGATTTATATGAATGTTAGTTGAAGTATGCAGGTTTCAAGTGATGGAAATAAATTCATCAATTCAATGTCAGTGCGTTCATAAATTTAATGGTAGTCGCATCTTAAAATGGGAAAGCTGCATAATTCATAGGAACATAACCTGTGAAAAATACCACCCTTTCCCCCCTGAAAAAAAAATTGCGTTTTAAAGCTAGCTTTTGCCATGATACAAGACATTGTTTTAATTACATCAAACATACAAATAGGAACTCCCAAAATTTGCTTATTACAATAACTTCTGAAAAGCACCAGTACCAGCTAAGATGATGGTTTTCTGGATTCAATAGGCAATAGCTTTTGAGTTGTTTTTTCTCTTTTATTCAACCAAAAGTTTTCCTCTGAACATCATTTTTCATTTGTCTGTGTATTGTTCTCATATTTATATGCCAAAATGATCAAACTGATGACATACATTTGCTACATAGGCATATGAAGCAACATCCCAAACCACATTGTCCATGTATCGTTTGAGGAGAAATACTGGAAATGATATTTCTGATCAAGTGACAGTTTTGGTTGACATACATTATAAAGGTCTCAAACCTCTAGTAGAACCCATTGTGATTAAGATATCCTGTTGCCTCCTTCATGGCCCTTGTATGCTTTATAATGTGATTATGTAACAACACCTGTTAAGAATTCAAGTTCTTACCATTCTTGATACTACGTAGAGCCATAACAAGTTGTTGTCTTTCTCCCTCTACCTCTGCAAATTTTAGACTAATATCCGAATACCTTTCTTCTAATTCTTTCAGCTCATTTTCCATATATTTATTCCTTTCCTTTAGGAGTGCCACTTCATTCAATAATTCATTTGTGTGGCACCGACCACTATGATCATGATTGAAGAGAATCACCTCATTTGCCAAGCAAGTTTTCGCATCACTGTCAGAGTAAAATGGAGGCAAAAGAAAGCAACAATTAGTTCCTGGATGATGTGCAACATAAATAGAAATTTGATTTCTTCATCCCAAGCTGCAGTTTTTTTGTTTTTCAATTTTAATGAATATATTGAAGTTCATGGATGTGTTCAAGAGAACCTGGAGTTTAGATGGACAGAAATGAATTCGATTTTTACCTTCTGTGCAGTGCTTGGCAAACTTTTTTCTCAGCCAAATTGCCTATTCCTTTTTCTTCCAACCCATCAGCAGTATTTCCAGCATCCATGCCCTTGTGTTCATATATAACAACACAGTAAATATTTAGCATCAAGTCTAACAGTGTGTGTATTGAAGCATGCATGCCCTAATATGTGATAGAAACTTATGTTCTTTATGATTTCAAGAATTGAAGCTGGACATACCTTGTGCCATTCTGAATTTGATGTCTTCAGCTGTTCCTCATTGGAAGGAGATGCACCACAACGCTCGCTGTCTCTTGGAGTCATATTCATGTTTGCTGCTGCTGGTTGTCTTTTGTTATTCCTCTGCTTCTTTTCCATAATGCTTAATTCTGCTTCTTTCTTCTTAAGCTCTCCTTCTAGTTGAGATATTGTTTTGCACATATTTTCTTTCTCAGCATGTTCTTTCTGCAGGATATTTGTCAATTCATTGTGATGGTTCTTCAAGATTTCCACTTCTGTCATCAGGGTACCAAGTATCTTATCCACATCTTGGTTCCCTTGCAATACCACCTCGGTCATTTGCTCTGTTGGCTTTGCTTTAGAAAATGCGTGCTTTTCTACCATCAGCTTCTTAATTTCAATCCTAAGAACCTGAATTTGCTTTGATAATGCGTGATCCTTTTCATCCTTTTGGCTTTGCACATTTTCAAGTTGTTTAGATTTACCCTCAAGTTCTTGTGTCAACATCTCTACTGTTTTTTCTTTTGAGTTTATTTGGTTCAAGAGCTCTTGCAGTTTCAAATCGTTCTGGTTTGTAATTAGCCTGAGCTCTTGATTGCATTTCTGGAGTGTTTCTTCCATAAGTTTGTTCTGCTTCTGCAATTCATCAGCTTCTGCATTGGCTTTAACGATCATCTTTTCATTTTCTTCTACTTTCGATGCCATTTCAACTGAAAGCCTTCGAAATTCATCCTGAAAACGCTCAGATATGAGAGCATTATTGCGTGTCATCATTCTCAAGGCCTCCTCAGCTTTCATGGCCTGTTCTTCTTGCTCAATCTTCGCACATTTCAAAGAATGGAGATCTTCTTCAAACTTGTCTGCCTGTGTTTGCAGTTCTCTCTCCAAATTATTGACTTGATTTTCAAGCTCATTGATGTAGACCAAAGACTCTGAAAATTCCTCTTCCCGATTCTTTATCTTTTCTTCTAATATCTCTACCTGTGATTCAAGTTGTTCTATGGCAGTCAACGAAGCTGAATGTTTATTTTGTAACATCTTATGTTGTGCTTCTACTTTCTTTAATCTCAAACAGATATCCAGGTTTTCCCTCTTCAATAGCTCGTAGTCCGAAGTGAGCACTTCTATATGCTCGTTTAACTCATCAAGTTGCTGACTATAAGTGTCGATTTCACGATTCTGATCTGCAATTTTCTGCCTCAAGAGGTCTATTTCTGTCCAATCACTGTGCTTGTCAATCTGGTCCAAGATTTCCTTATTCTTTAGTTCCAGCACTGCTTCAAGCTCCCTCACTGCCGAAAGCAGTTCAGAGTTTGAATCTTGTGTCTTCTGGAGCTGTGAGCGAAGACTGGCACTAAAAGATTTTTCATGTATAAGCTCTTCCTTTAATGCTTCTAACTGAAGCCTAGTATCTTCAATCTCAGACGGCAAGGATTTTGAGGCTTTGTTCTCATTATCAAGGTTCTGCTGGGAATTGAGCTGCTCATATTTTGTTTTGAGCATATTTCTCTCCTCTCTTAGGAGGATTATCTGTCTTGCCATATTTTGTCCCCGAATGCTTTCTTTCTCTAACTGCTTCTGAAGTGATTGATGCTCTTGTTCTGATACTTCTACTTGTCTCTTTAGAGAAGCAATTTCTGTCTTGAGGTTTTCAGTGGTACTATCAGGAGGCCCTATTAGCAATCTTTCTCTGGGAAGATTATCTTCCAAGCTGTTAGTCCAGTCACCCAAATTCCCATCTGACGCTGAACCAGTTGACACCTCTGTGTTTGACCTCCTATGCCTATGGGTTTCTGAGGCAGGGACTTCAACTCTTCCATTTGATGGCATTGAAGTCGTTCTGATGGGCGGTGGTAATAGTAATAGCCTAGAAGAATCCTGCCATGAAGTTAGCACAAGAGTGATGCCATTGGATTATTCAAAGGTGACATTTTGCTGAGTTCCCATAATGCAAAATGCTAATAATACTTTTATTACTTTAAACATATACATTATTTATTTTCTTAACTAATCCTCCTAAATAGTTTTTGTTTAGAAAATTTTCAACTTTGTTGAATAGAAAGTGCTGGCTATAAAATGACGAATATATATATATATATATATATATATTCATCTCATATGAGAAAGAGGTCATACTTCAGCATTATAGGAACTGTCATCTGTACTGCAATTGCTCTGCTGGTGTTTCAAGCTTCCACCTCCACCGTCTACTCCATTTCTGAAACTGAGGTGAAAAGTGAGCAAGCACATCAGATATAAAATCAAGAAAGCAAAATAAATAAACTTAAAACAGATTATTTTCACTGGAATTGTTGATTGGTTTTTCACCTTTGATCTGTATATCCTTCAATATTCTGAATCGTCACCTGTCTCAACAATTATGTGAGGTATTATGTTTTGCAATATGATGGTATTATATAGGCTGTTAATGACTTAATGTTAAAATCTCCCCCGAAGATTAGATTCTTGAATAGATAGATGCCAACATTAAGAGAATGAATAATGTGTGCATGTTGAGAGAGAATAAACGAGTAAGGGAGTGAGACAGAAGGTACTAACATGTAGAATCGCTCCTGAATTGGCAAACTTCAAGGGTAGAGATATAGTCAGTGGCTCAGTTTCTGCAGCAAAATCAGCGAAGTCAACTGAGGCTTCTCCAAGAAATCCAGACTTTGAAGATCCCTGCAGGGGAGGTTTAAGGTTAGACCCTCCATTCGACATCCTAGTCCGGTAGACTATATAGTATGCAATTACAAGTCTACAGCTTACAGTTGAAACGATGAAATGATAGATTTTTTCATGTAGTTTTCCTGATTTTGTGTCTCTAACGAATTTAACTGTTTCAAAAATTGGTTTATCCCATAAACAGGATCCACCCTGGATAGCAACTTTCTCTAGTTTAACTGTTGGCTTCCCAGCACCATCTGGAACCAAAGCTATCATCAGTGCCGGCTTTTTCATCTTTGGCACCTGATAGAAAGGAGAAGAGAACAAGGTAAGATACTGTATACAGAATCTGTTCATAGGCATGACATGCCCAGTATATGTTAGCTTTTATACTCCTTAACCATCTACGGGATCCACAGTATCTTTCAAACTTCCTGGTAAATATGTTTTGAGTAAAAGCTGGGACAAACCCCATTTTTAGATTTAGCATAAGATGGCATAAAAACTTTGTTATGCCTCAGTGAGTGTTACCTGAGTTGCCTGAAATTGCAGTTTGAATACAGCTTTTATTTTGTTCTTCTTGCTCCATGACCTGAACATGATTTTCTGAATGATTGAATAAAATATTGCACTTTGGATTTATGGAAGACTGACAGTGTTTGATTCCTAGGAGTCCCAGTGACACGTCATTGGTGAGTTGGCTAGTTGATTTGAAACCTGAAAGTACGTTTCTGACAGATTCAGTTACCAACTGGAATGAAATGTCGGTATGCTCTTGTCAAATCCCTTCCTTCTGATTTATTGGCTTAGTTACTAGTACTAGATGCTATACTGAACTTGTATCGTTAGCAAACTTAATAGAAGTTAATTTGATACTAAAAGCTTCTTCGGAAGACTAAAGGGACTAAGGAAATAAATAAAGGAACGTTTCTGAAATGTATGGTTCACTTTTTTGGTTTTAGCTTTTGTTTTTTACTTTAAAGAAAATGGAAGGGGTCATCTGAGGGAGCGAGACAAAATAAAATCACAAGATTGACCCATACAACTTTATTTTCTCAGGCGTATCTTTTCAAATGCAAAAACATAATGAACTGTATCTCTCTTGATGTAAGTTCAATTATTTTTCCATTGAAATAGATAGACCCAAATATTTATTATTTAATAGTGAGTAAATACTTAAAATAAGAAACATATATAGAATATGAGTCCTACTAGGGAGCCAATAGAATATTTGTACAATGTGTACAATGGGTTATTGAGTTAAAAAATGAACATCACCCATACTATCAGAATAACCATCCGGGTACTACTCATGATACCATGTCATGATACCACTCATTCCAAAAGCTTCAGCTGATGGGAAAAGGTAACACTAATGATTATATCTCTAATACTGAATCGGACATCCCTAAACCTCTATTGTACACATTGTACAAATATTCCATTAGCTCCATATACTTCCTCATAGAATATTTAATATTCTTAACAAACTTGCAGAACAAAATGTCAAAACTAAAAGGGAAATAGATCTATTTTATATCTTAGTAGGGGAAAATTAATAAATTTGCACTAATCTATATCTTATAGTTAATATATTAAGAGAAAATTGGTCTAAATATATAAGAAAAATATTAGTAATCATAGTAAGGCAAAAAAGTTTGAACAAGAAAAAAAATTACTCAAATATTAACCACGTGTAAAATTAAATTCGGTGGGTATAGCCGTATAGGAGTATAGTTGGAACTTGGAATGATGGCTTCTTTTATTAAGGTTAGTTAGTTACATTGAATTCCGTAAAATGTGAAGTCCGCAGTGACTTCTTATATGAGAATTATGAGTACTACAATGAATAGAACAATTTCTACTCTTACATAGGTTGATAATAATGTCATAATGTGCCATATTTCTCAATTTGAGGGACAACATGGTATTCCGTAGCGTAAGTAAATGAATGTGTTGTGTGATCTGTGCTAATAAGTGTCCCCTGGGGCCTTTTTTTCCTGTCACAATCAGCTCAAAGTGAACCACATGCATGCAATGATGCAAATAGGTAGTACAATTTAATGACTAAAGAGAAAACATCTGTACACCGTAGCTTCCACCAAATTCCTTGGCCAGCATATAGAGTAAAGTTCCGAACCCATCAATCATTAATGATAGCCTTTCAGCTTCCGTGCTGCTCCAGTGCAGTCAGCTTCTATGCTTTCCTTACCAATTCAATTCCCCACTCCATTCATGAACACATCATTGTCAACCAAACTGGTCTATTGGTCATTTCAATATATCAATAAAAAACCACCTTACTTCCATTTCTTCATTCAGTATTCGCAAGTACTTAGTAAAAGTCCTTATTTTAGTATCCTTTACACCTAAAAGAAGTTAATAATTCATTCTCCATCAGCATGAGTTTGTCTTTAATTCTTAGCAACCATATATGAGGGCTACAACACCAGCAGTTTCTTGTCTCACCTCTATTTGCAGATCATGACAATATGTTGACAAAATGGTAAAGTTAAATCAGCTTTTCATTCACCATCATTTATTCATTCACAAAAGGGAATTAGAAGAGCCCATGTAAAGCTCTAAGTAAATTCGTAAGCACTAATACTACTAAGCAGGCACTACACCGCATTTTAATGCAAAACTTGTACATTAAGTATTCCTATTTAATAGTATTTATTATCGTATAAACATTCGATTAGCTTTTCATGTTCACAGAAACATCTTCACTTTCTCTGATATGGAGAGGCCGACAGGATAACATACCAACACTTTAATGAGTGTCGACTTTAATTTGTTATGACCAAAGGGAAATTTTGTGCGCATGGGCCATGAATTTCTTATACTCTATCATATAATAGGACAATGTTTATAGTGCCCAAGTTAAAACAAACATATCAGAAGATATAATCTAAGTAATTACTTGCATATCAGTTATGGAACTGTGTGGATTTATTTTCTAAATTTAAACGAAAAAAAAGATTATCACTACATCTAAGATAGGAAAATCAGAGTTGCGTAAATCAGGCTCTCCAGTAATATCCTGAAGTTTATAATAATTCTATTATATGTTTTAAAACAAATTACCCAAAAGATTACCAAATTGGAAAATAACACTCTAAAAGTGTGAAGTGTCGCCTTCTGTGTGTGTAGCTTCACGTCAGTTAGTTTAAGTTTGTTGTTGTGTTGTACAGCTGAACTTGTAAAGTTGTCATCGCCTATGGCAATTCAACTTTCCATGGCACTGCTTGGTTTGTGTTGCTTTGCATGGTTCTTATCATGCAATGACATCATATCAATCGAAGCTTCAGAGATTGACAAGTGTAATCGGTTGTCAAGTGCTTATCCATTTTTCCTCTAGGATGATAGGTATCGTAAATGGATAGATGCATTATTGCAAAGTTCTTGAATTCTCTAGATAAGGAATTATTGGTTAATAACTTTCCTTTGTCAAAATTAAAATACCTAGCCAAAAGCCAAAAAATCTTGAGGAATTATGAATAAGTTCGATGGTTTGTCATCGAGATCATTAAACGAAAATTATTTATGTTTCACATTAAAAAAAGTACTTTAAATTAAAGAAAATGTTTTTTTATTTTAAAAGTACTTTATCTTTTGAATTAAATGATATATAAAAAGGAAAAAAAAAACACATTTTAAAGTAATAAAATTCTTGACTTAACCAGAAGTATTCTAAAACCAAACTTGAAAAGAATTCATTTTCCTAATTATTTTCTCGACCCACAATTCATTTCTTTCTCCTTTGATTAATTTTTTTTTTTATTTTCTGGTCGTGTCTATTTCTGTTTTATTGGGTCAATATGGATTGAAGGTATGGATCTTAAATAACTCAACATTAATCTCTTTTTTTTTTGTCAGATAAATGAGACAACTCCCAATCTTAGACAACAGTCACACTCACCCACAGTACACTTATACACTCAACGTTTATCTTTTGCTCATTTTGCCTAACATAGTCCAAGCTGCTGTGGCCCATATACAATTGGGTCAAATCTATTTGGATTGGATCAACCTAATACTCCTATCATATGTTGGACCTTATATTTAAAAATATTTATCATAAGAAGATTCTTGTTTGTAACAAAAACAAAAGGAAGATTCTTGTAACTTGAAGAAGAAAATACTAAAAAATTATTGAGGCCTACTGTGTATAGGCCCATTGTTTGGAGTGGACCATTTTCGTACTATTGCCCTTTTTTGGGTAAAAAACAAGTCCAATTACAAAAACAGAAAAAGAACATGGATACTTCATATGAAAGAAAGCTTCTAGTCATCAAAGTAGAGTAGCCTCTCAAATTAGCGAATATCATAGGCAACAAAAAAAATATATATGTATTGAGAATTAATTTAAATTAATCGAGTAATTAATTTATTCATTAATTTAAATAAGTATTAAAGATTGACTAGCAGCAAACTCTTAAATATAGTTTAAATCCGCGATGAATTAGTTCTTAGCGTGTCAAGTTGAAAATACTGTACTAAAAAAAAAGTATGTATTGAGAATTTGAGACCTTAAAAAAAAAAAGAGTAAAGCATGTATTTTGTGTTTTAAAATTATTTTCAATACCTAATTTTAGACACCACCTTCATGTAAAAAAATGTGTCAAGTGTGTGCATATCCAAATCTTAAGATTGAGAGATCGTATTCGTGCTTCAGAGTAATTTTTCTTTTCCTCCAATGTTTCGTTCTTATAACTTGTGCTTTCAAAAAATAGTAATACACACCACTAAAATAATGCAATAAACTAAATAAAAATTGTAGCGCACACAGAAGAGACACGAGGCCAAAACAAAATTGCTTCAAATTTCCAATGAAAACAAGCTACGTGGCGAGCATCTAGAAGTCAGTAAGTTTAGAAACTTCAGTTATAGTATCGGTGCTTCCAATCTCCACCTCAAGCTTATCAGTTATTACTTCACTTGAGTTCTTACTTCTCAGATTGGGAGACAAAAGGAGAAAACATTGAAGAAGATGGGGTTGGGAGTTTCTGCTCTTCCATTTACCTTTGTGGCTCACCTTCTAGCAGTGGCTGCTATTGTCATGGTCTTGTTTTGGAACATACACTTCAGGGGTGGCTTAGCTTGGGAAGCTACCAACAAAAATCTCATATTCAATGTATGTTTCTTGTTTCATCTTGCTCTTTACTCTCTATTTGCTATTATTTTTGGGACTATGATGTATTGATATATGGCTCTTCTTCATTCTTACTCTGTTTCGTTTGGTCCTCTGTTGAATGAACCTTAACTGAATTTGGCATTTGAACCTTAAAAGCAAGACACACTAAACAATTGCCTTTAGTTTGAGTTCCATGGTTTCAGTGATTGATTACCTTAAAGTTATTAGAGACTAATATTGTATATTTTGTGGACAGTTTACACTTTACACTTTACATATCTACCACCATTTTTCTCAGTTTTTGCTTAGTATTTCATACTAGTATTTACTTCAATCTTGTAAAGTTTCACATATTTTTTTGTTTACTTTAACAATATTTTAAAAATGCTCTTAAAGTTTTTTTTCCATCTTTTCTATTTATTATCGGCCCCAACCCTCATAAAAAAGGGGTCCCAACAATTCATTGCTTGCAGGCTCCACATGCTTAATCCTTCGATTTCTTCGGTGTGAATTCCATATACTAACACATTCATGTGGTTTCAAATCAAATAATAAATGAGGCAAAGGGTACTCCTTAGTCCTTAAAGGCTTAAACTACTTTATTTAGATGCTTTTGTTATTTTTTTTCTCCTACCATTACATTGATGAATTAGTAACTAAACTGGTTTGGGACTGGGTTTAGTTTTTAATACAATCATTTATATATAACACAAGATAATCATATAATATTACACAAGTTGAAGTTACTAATCTATATTAAGCCCTTATATATCTTATATTAGTGACTATTATTATATATAAATGTCAATATATAGTTAGTGAAGTACCCCTAATCTTACGTATTCCTTTTTCTTGATACAGATCCATCCTGTTCTTATGCTAATTGGATTAATAATCATGGGAGGTGAAGGTAATCAAAATACTTTCACAAGATACCGTTTTATGAACTAATGTGTAACTATTTCTACAATTCTCTATTTTGTCTTCAACTTGCATAATTATTATAGGTCTCATATTTTTTTCCCTTTATATTTTTCGGTTACTTGTAGCTATCATAAGTTACAAAGCTCTACCCCTGAAGAAGGAAATTAAGAAGTTGATACATCTTATTCTCCATGCAATTGCACTAGTACTTGGAATAGTTGGAATTTGTGCTGCCTTCAAGAATCATAATGAAAGTGGCATCGCCAATATGTACAGCTTGCATTCATGGCTTGGCATTGGAGTTATTTCCCTTTATGGGATTCAGGTAAAACCATTGAAATCTTAGACTAATTAAACCTTAAACAGTTAAACCTACATGCATATAAAGAGTTTGGCATGCATTAAGAAAAATACACAGTGAGAAATTTTGTTATAATAAGGCTTGTCAAAATGACATGATATCAATCTTAAGCTGTGACAAATTAAATAAATAAGAGTAAAGTATCGGTTTTGTCCCCAACGTTTGGGATAAGTCCTATTTGTGTCCCTAACGTTTAGATCGTCCTATTTGTATCCTTAACGTTTATAAAAGTGATTCAATGTTATCCTACTATCAATTATACTAACAAATCATATTATATTTTTCAATTATTCTCACTTGGATGTATTCATTCTCAATTAGGTCTCGCTTGGATATGTTCGATTTTAATATTATACCCACTATTTGTGTTTAGATTCAATTATATCCCTAGAAAAGTGAATTATGTAAATATTGTAGGAATTAGTTTCAACATTTGATGAGCTATTTTTGGGAGTAGATCATCGATTCTATCCCAAACATTTGTATTCTAACTTTAAGAAGAGATTTTTAAAACTCAAACTAAAGCGCTCATGATGTGTAATTGACGGCAGGATAACACTGAATCACTTTTACAAACGTTAGGGATACAAATATGACTATTTAAACGTTAGGGACACAAATAGGATTTACCCCAAACGTTGAAGACAAAAATGATACTTTACTCAATAAATAATTAATCATATAGTTTAGTTCGATCTGATTGTCACAATGATTTTGAAGTATAATCTCTATTATAACAAAGTAACTTCTCAAGATTTCAAGTTAGATAATGGTGGAGGACAAGTTTGTTTTAGACCAATTTTGTCCTTGATAAGAATGAGATTTATTCTTTAATTAATACACCTGCATGCAGTGGATATTTGGGTTTGTGATGTTTTTCTATCCTGGAGGGAGTGAATCACTAAGGAGCCAATCAATCCCATGGCACGTGTTGTTTGGGCTGATAGTGTATGTGCTTGCACTTGGGACAGCTTCTCTTGGGTTCTTAGAGAAGCTCACATTCCTGGAGAGTTCAGCAGGTGTGGCTAAATATGGTTCGGAGGCACTCCTTGTTAACTTCACTGCCATTGTCACAATCTTGTTTGGTACTTTTGTTGTCTTGTCTTCTATTTCTTCTGCTCCCGGTGAAGATGACTATTCACCCATATAATATGGTAATATACTCTCAATTCCTTTTCATTTTCATATACATCACTTTTTGTACATCAATGTTCAATCCTATGTGTATTTAGTATTTACTAGTGGGAAGTAAGTATTGTAATTTGTAACTGAACGAAAATAAAATGGCATAATTAGAAATAATGTTTATTATTATTATTATTATTATTATTATTATTATTATTATTATTATTCATCTGAGATATGAGTTTTTACTTTTTAGTGTACTATTTGTTTAGATCATTGTTAGAGACTCAATCCAAAGTTCGGGAATAAGGATTTAATTTGTAAATGATCTCTTTTGACAATACATAAAAAATAAGTATAAATTAAACAAAAAATATATCACACTAAAATAGTCTAAAAAGCTAATAACTAAAAAATATACAGACATTCAAACAAACAATAAGTAAAATTACATGATTTTGTTGTTGAACACTATAAATATTATATTTATCTTGTTTTAATGGTCTTTAGAATGATTTTACCATACTAATCACTTAAATCATTCTAATTTTATAAATTCGCCTTATTCATTTCACTTTTATTATTATGTACTTATATCTATATGATTTACTTCATCTAATAGTTATTATTTATCATAACTACACTCTTTTATTCCTTTCTTACTTTAAAATTACTGGCGTTCCTATACCTTAATATTTTGCACCAAATGTTTTTAGTGTACTGTAAATAGGAAAATAAAAATATTATATGCACACCAAAAATCAACTAACAAACTAATTATTATTTATTTATATTTTAATATATATTTTATACCGATATACCGATAGTTAATTTGTTATCTGATTTTTTTGTATAATTTTTTTTTGTTCGTTTGTGTAAGTTTAAAAATGTTGATCATTAATAGTGTAATACATTCTTTCTTTCTTTTTTGGGCCCTCAAATTTGTATCTGATAGAGGGAGAGTGGGACACATTGCTAGGTTATGGGGTAGTATTTTTTGTAATATATTTGGGCCTTTTTTTGTAAAATATTTGGGTCTTTAGGAATAAAGAAAAATGGGTCATGCTCCTAATCAAATTTGGGGGTGTCCCTCTAGTCACTCTCACATGGGCTAGCTCATATATGCTTGTAAGTTTCAGCTTACAAGTTACAAGAGACATGGACATTTATATACACCTAATTATTTTTCTCTGACTTGAATTTCTTGTCTTCAGTTTTACACAAAGTCTAATAATGCATTCACATTTAGTTGTATATTATATATGATTAACAAATGTTTTGGCTAAAAGGAATTAATAAGGAGTGACAATGAAAATTGAGAAAATGAAGTGTCTTCAAACCTCATTTACGTGCTACATTTTACCTTTTCCTTGCCCATTGCTTGGGGACAAATTCACGTTGATGTTTACTTCAATGGCTATACAATTATTGAATATGGCATGTGCTTTGTACAAGTTTATTAATTCTCTTCAATTATGTGGTTATACTTTTGTGTCATCACTTGTTTATTATGTCACTTCTCTCAAATTAAATGTTATTCATCTATCTATAATAGCAGTTGAAAGAAAAGATAAATTATTATCCTCATAAGATTATTAAAGAGAGGATAAAGAAATGTTATAAGAAGGGGAAAAGGAAAAAAACTTTGAATGTTTGCTTGGAAATTTGTTAGAATATAATTAGGATCAATTAGAATTATTTAGTATATCTGAATATTTATTATAGAATATTACGTCTTTATTATTACAATTCTCTTAGCCCTTATAAATATCTTTCTGTATTGTATCATTCCACACAACTTAAACACACACTCAATAATATACAAATCATTTCTCTAATTTAGTCTTTTGTTTCTAACAAAATTAAAGCGAAGTCATAAGTTTTAAGCAAACAAAAAATATAACTTTGTTGCACTCATTAATTCTTACCATCTTATCTTACTCTTAATCTATCTTTTGGTTTCTGTTTCTTGTGCTTGCACTGAATATCTCTAGCTAGCAACCTTTTGGAATAGTATATTTTATTTGCTCTGGTGCATGTTCTTTTAAGCTACTTTTTCAATTTTTTATTTTTATTTTTATTATTATTATTATTATTTTTCTTTTTGACAATGAAGATTGTCATTGAAAGCAATGTTCATCCATCTCTTGAAAACAATGAATATCTCTCGATAAACTGTGTTTTCAAGACAAGCTAAATTAAAATGATCATAAAAATGTGTGAGATTTTGAATGAATAATGTTTTCATCAAGTTTCTAAGGTCAAAATAATTCTTCAGTAGCCATCATTATCCATTTAACTTTCAACAAAATTTGTCATATGTAAACGTGTAATATTATTATAAGAGAATGACTTAATTAAATACATCAACTTAAACTTAGTACACAATGCAATAAGATAATATAATACTATTACTTTAATAGAAACTACATGTTGATGTAAAGTTATGCTAAAATCTACATGATGCACAAATTTAGACCCGAAAATGTTTGATAACAAAAGAAAATCAATCAAAAATAATCATAACTTGCCTTATTTAGTATTCATTAATTGTTACGACAATTAATTAATACTAAATAAGGCAAGTTCTGACTTTTTTTTTGTCTACCTAACACATTCACTCTCCATTTTTTTTTTGTGCGTAACTTAAAATGTTTACTATTTTTCTATTATTTTGTTTCTCAAAGACAAATTCAACAATAGATCTCTGAAAATAAATTAAAAATATTTGATAACCAAAATAAATTAACTAAAAATAATCAAAATTTATCTTATTTAATATTTATTAATCATTAAATAAAATAAATTCTGACTTTCTTTTATTTCCATAATATTTCCAAAAATAAATAAATATAGACACAAACCACCAAACTGCCTTTCTAGTACAAAGGTGCAATAATATCCTGGGATCTGCATCGAATGATGATGTCATTATTGATTTATTTTCAATATGTTATTTTATTTTATTTGGAATTCATGATATCTCAGTGGCTCTCATGAAGTTATAGTTGAAATGATACTTTATCCTACCTTACCATTTCTGAATGGCTAAAAATAAAACCTTACCATTTCCGAAAGAGCCAGCTTCAAACAAATTACAAATATTCTGTCTTGAAGCATGGCATGTGCAATTCCAAAGTAACAACAAAGTGATGGAATATGAAAACCGATGGTCTTTTTTGTCGTAACTTAAAGAAAGGCCAATACAAAAGGGGGGACATAGTTTCAAATAGTGACAATCTCCCAATCAATTTCTACACTTTGTTCTTTGTACTTTGTTTCTTCAACCAAACCTTAGTCCAATTTTCTTCTTTTCCTATTTTTGTCCTAACCTATTTAGCACTAACCATAATCCAATGTCCCCATCTATTTATAATATTTATAAAGAGTTTAATTTTAATGTATTAATAGTATAAAATATTTTACATAATAGTATAATCATAACCGTTTTTTTAAATGATTATTTATGTAATTACTGTAAAAAATAGTTATATTTACTAATGTGGCATTATATGATTGAATATACGTGTAAAACAGTTTATACTGATAGTTATTAAATTCTGTCTATAAAAGTTACAACTAAAGTGGTAATATATTGAAAAATTACGAAAATGTTTGATAACCAAAGAAAATCAGCCAAAAACAGTCATTAACTTGCCTTATTTAGCATTTATTAATTGTTGCGACAATTAATAAATGCTAAATAAGGCAAGTTCTGACTGTTTTTTTTTTTTGTCTCCCTAGCATTACCTAAAAATTAATACATAATGTTATTAAATATTGTTACATTTTCTTAATTGTGAAATTGACATCATTTTCTTGATTCATATACATTCTTTTACATTTATCTTTTAAGGTTTTAAAGCGATGACAAGTTATGAGAGAATAATATTGATAATACTTATTAAAATCTAATTTAAAAAATAATCATGTTAACATACATATTCATATTTACTTGAAACTATATTTAATTTCACAAATTAATTGTTTCATGCAATAGTAAATATATTTTACTCTTTTAACTATTGGATCTATAGCATTTACAAATATAAATACAATTCTAGTTCTTTTTCTAATAGGGATACTTTAATTTTTCTGGTTTGTGTTTCCTTGTGTGAGATATACATTTTCCTAATTTTTTTTTCTTCAACAAAAAGAAGAATAGTACCTTCGATTTTTTTTCTTTTTTTTTAATTGGAGGACCACAATAAAATTAGGTTGGTTCACCCGATTTTTCTACTATTCATAATTGGGTTGGACTATCCTGATTATCTCGAAACAAAAAATAGAATTTTACAAATAATATAATTTTATTTGTTTATGAAAATATTATTACTTTTATCTTGCATCCAACATTTTATATTTTTATTACATGACTTAAAAGTTAGATGAACAATAAATAAAGAAATGGAGGACATGCTGTTGTACCTGTAGTTTGGATTGTCGAGAATGATCCTGAGAACTAAGGAGAAGCCCAATAATGGCTGATATTTTTGACTAACCAATATAGCTTGCACTCTCTAATAAAGTGGAAGCTAATGGGATAACTATTGATGATAACAAAATTAATAAATTATGCTTTAATTTATAAAGTAAAACTATTGATGATACTACTTTTTTCTACACATTTCCCATAATAATTCTCAGGATTAGATACCCTTCTATGAGAAACAATCCTATTTGAAATTTGATATGCACACTCATCACTAAATAAATAAAAAAATTAATAGAAAATATAACAACCAAATATTAATTAGTTAATAATATTAGTATTCGGTTGCTCGTCAGGATGAGAGGTCGGTTGGGTGTTGGATCAAAAATAACTACTAAAGAGAGGAAGGTATTTAGACTTGGACGCGGCTTTACGAGAAAAGGTGCTACTACGATCGTTGGTGGATCGGCGGACGAGGCCACCTACAAAGACACTTTGATGCCAAAATAAGGGTGCGTACGACGAGGCGATTAATTAGGGTAAAGATGACGTACTTTTAGAAAAGGGTAGGTCCCTCCTAGTTTATACCTTGTACTCGGTTGGGCCCTCTGATTTGGATCCGTTCGCCTGAAAGCTTCTGTCAACTGTCCAAATCTTTCTCAGGAGGTAGAGTAACGATCGGGTCATTTTTGCTGGGTCAAGGACCCGTCAGCTCGGTAACCCGCAAAATGGATCTCCGGTCTTTATTGGGTTGGGCCAGAACAATTAATTAATTTTAAAATTTAAATTTATAATTTAAGATTTAGGGTTAATAATTTATAATTTAGAATCTAAATTTAAAATAAATAAAATAATTTTAAAAATTAATTGAAAAAGTTAATTATTTAATATTATTCAAAAATTAAAAATCCGTTATCAAGTGAGGTATGCACTCCATTTTGTTGTTTATGGTATCAATTAGTAATTAGTAAGATTAATTTGCAATAATGAGTTCAGTTGCTTTATAAAATCACTTAAATACTAGTATATATTATTTCAAACAGTTATTATCAACACTTGGAATGTTTATAATAATTTTCAGTAAATATAATTCAACAATAAAAAGGACCTTCGTTACTTCTCAAAGAGAGATGTAGTAATAATAATTAGTAACAATCACACCCTCAACTTTATTGCAATAATCAATAAAAGGACCCTCACCCTTATAATAATCTTCTATATCTTCCAGCTAAGATTTGTCTTCAAAATGATAAATACATTGAAAGCAAAAGAAAATTATGAAAAGCATTATTAATAAATAAATATATAAATAAATAAAGGGTTGGACAAGTTGAGGAAGAAACCAATGTTAGTCGATTGGGATTGATTGTGAGAGATATAATGAGCTGTGTTTTTCTAAGGTTGTCCCACAAACAAAATAAGATTCCGTTTTGTGTACGATTATGAAAACTCTAAAGAATCTCTATGAAGTTATTGAATCTTTCTCCGTTTTCTCTTTCATGATGGAATAGAAGCTACTCCACACACAAATTTAACACCGTTTTGATATACTATATATTCTAAAATTAAGTTTAATACTTAAATGAATCTTTAATTTAGGGGTGAACACGGGTAGCGGGTACCCGATTACCCGTCCGAATCCGAACCGAATCAATTAAATTTGTTCTGAAATTAACGGGTAATCGGGTCCAACTCGAATCAAACCGATGGTTTTTGTTAGTGATTGGTTTGAGTATCGATTTTCGGAGTGCGGAACCCGAACCAATCCGAGAACCCGATCATATATTAATTAAATAACAAAAAATAAAAAATATATATATAGCTTTTCTATTAGACAATGATTATACATTATTAATATGTTTGGATTTTAATGAGTTTAATTTTTAATGTATTTGGTGTTTAAAATGTTTGGATTATTTCTATTGATGTTACATGTTTATTGTACTTGTTGAATTTTTAAGATAAAAATTTGGTTTTTTTTTATAAATTTCAAAGTCATCAGGTACTCAATTATCCGAACCGAACCAATCCGTTCTTAATCGGTTTGGTTTGGTTCGGGTACATATACAAAAAAAAATACAAATCCGAACCAAACCAAACCAATTATATTTTGATAGATTCGGTTCTAATTTCACCATAAACCCGAACCAAACCAATCCGTACTCACCCTTACTTTAATTAATCGTATGTAAATTTAATTTTTAAAAAATTAAACATCTCAAAAGAACGAATGTGATTACATAATTGTATAAAATACTTTATATTGTTAGTGCATTAAATTAAATTCATATTATATATGTTTATTTAACTAAAGTAGAGGCCAATTTAATTTATTATAAGTGTATTTTTTAAAGATAACATTTTAATCTCTTAAAAATAAAATTAACACATGAGTGGTTTTTTAGAGATTATTGACCATGACCACTAACCTTTAGAACTAAACTCATTAATTTGTTACACCTGGTGAAACCTTGATTAATACGATAATGCCAACGAATTATGTTCAACTTTATAGTATCCACCAATATTCCCATTTGGAAGATTATGAAATGATTAAATTAAAGAATATTTTCCTCACAAAAAGGAAGGCATGTTTATTGGCGTGAAATGTTTTGATTTAGGTATTTATATTATTATGGACATAATAATTTAGGGTCTTGGCTTATTGATTAAGGAGATGTTCTTTCTATATTAACTATTTCGGTTCAGATTTTAGGGCTATTATTATTGAACTTAATGATTAATTAAAATTGCTTTTTTTAGTTATCATTTATTAAGAGTTATTAAATATGAGAACCTTTGTTAATGAAATAATAAAAAGAACTGATGCCCTTATAAATAAAATCTCGAATATAATTGAGTATTCATTATCAAATATTATTTTGTTTGAGAACCTTTAGGTTTGAGTTTTTTTTTTTAGAGCTATGTAACCCTTCCACTAGACTAATATTCATATTCATCTCACTAGAATTGATTCCATCTTTGTTATCTACGGTTTTTTCTTTTCTCTCCTATATTTTTTATTTTTAAAATTTATCAAAAATTTATAAAATATATTTAAATTTTATTTTATTTAAATTTTATTTCAAAATTTTTTTATTTATATCAAATATACTCTTTACGACTAATTTTTTACGTTAAATTTAACAATAATTTTACAAGAACAAACAAATTAGACATAAATGTCATATGTTATTGCTGAATTGATCCTAAATTTTTTGAAAATTTAACTATTAGGAGTATGTTTGATACAAATCGAAACTTATTCAAAGATAAAATTAAAATAAAATAAAAGTTAAGAATATTTTTAAAATTTTTTGACAAACTTCAGCGATAAAAATATACTTTCTGTCTCACTAATAGTTATACTTTCCGTCTCACTAATAGTTATACTTTCCTTAATTCAAAATTATGTTGCTTATTAAAAATAGTTATCATATATAATTTTTGTGTATTAACAATTATGGCAATCAAATTACCATTTTATTTTTCGTTTTAATCCTATCTCAATGAATCATACATGGAAACTCAAAGGAGAAAAATGATGAAACAAGGTGGGAAAAAAAAAAAAAAGAAAATGGAGGGCAGAAAGGGGGTATGTGTAAAAGAGTGATTGAAACTTTGAAGTTTGGTT
Source organism: Arachis ipaensis (assembly GCF_059453495.1). NCBI lineage: Eukaryota > Viridiplantae > Streptophyta > Magnoliopsida > Fabales > Fabaceae > Arachis > Arachis ipaensis. The sequence continues at coordinate 157,695,817 of NC_142440.1, read as the reverse complement.
ATCCATTTTGGTGTTGTTTTGTGTGTATAAATAATTTGATTGGAAGATAGCATGTGGAGCTGCTTTCATACTCCATAATCTGTTACTGTGCCAACTCATTCTGAGGCCAATTTGTACCTAACACTAAGACACCCCCTAACAAATAAGAAAAATCCTTCTTCATATTATTCATTTAACAGCTACAACCATAATATCTCAACGAACCCCTTATTTCTCTCTCTCTCTCTCTCTTTATCATCTCTTTCAAGTTTGAACTACTTCTTCCCTAGTAAGTGAAACTGCTTTCTTTGTTTTGTGTTACATGTAATTCAATTTTGTAAACTAAACTTAGCTCTCTTATTGGTAAAGAAAAATGACAGAAGAGCAACCTCAAACTAGTGTGGAATCACAAAAACCTTCTTCTGATGATCCTTCTCCTGCTGCTACAACTGAGGCTCCTTCTCATGAAGAACATGTTCATGAAGCTTCTAAGGATGTGGCTGAGGAGAAATCTGTAATTCCAGATACCAAGCCTGATGAATCCAAGGCTCTTGTTCTAGTTGAGAGTATGATATATAATTATATATACTACCCTTTTTATTATTATATTATATGCTCCAAAAGGATTCTTGTTTCTATTATTTTATTAATGATTAATATATGTTTGGTTGTGAGTAAGTGATTACAAAAAGTTTTAATTGACTATTTTTCTGTTGTTCTTCTGAATTTCAACTTACAAGGTTGTTTGTCCTTGAATTTTGATGGTTTTTTTTTTTTTTTTTTTTTTCCAAATTTTAGTGCCAAAACAAAAATCTTGCATCATGGTGTTTATAGATATTATGTTTCTCTTCTTTCCCAAACAAGTATAAAAATCACTGAAATTTTTAATTGTTATAATTCTGTAGAATAGGTTGTTGTTATTTTATCATATCCCTTCCCCCTTTTGGAAATAGAATTAGAAATTGTATTTGATTATTTTTTGGTTCTTGTTCTTTTATGTGTTAACTTTTTGCTAGAATTTTCCTATTTAAGTTAAATTACTCTGCACCCTTCAGCTTCTATTAGCAGAGAGATTGATTCTTCTATTAGCAAAGAATTCATTTAGCTCAAACTTTCTAAACTTTCACCATGCAGTTTAGTTCATAAACATGAGTATAATCACAATCATAACTCATAAGTTGATGTTAATTGTTTTTGTTATGTTTATTGTTGTTAATTTGGTGATTGCCAGAGCCTCTTGTTGAAGAGAAACCATCTGAGGGATCCGTTGACCGAGGTATGTCGATTTTCTTTGTGAATTTTGGTTTCTCTTTTATGCAACATTATCTTCAAATTACAGATTATGAAACATGTTTTTTCTTTGTAGATGCTGTGCTTGCAAGAGTTGCAACAGAGAAGAGGCTATCACTAGTCAAAGCATGGGAAGAAAGTGAAAAGTCAAAAGCAGAAAACAAGTAAGAGCATCCATTACTTGCTTCAAATGAAAACATCTTGTTCTTCTTTTGGTCTTTTAAATGAAAATTTTCTACTAGAAACTAGCTTTGTTTTTGCTGATTTAGCATTAGGCATTCATATTAGTTTATCATGTTCTTTTGTTCTTTGGCTTTATTTAATAATGTTTTTGAATACTAATTGAAATGAAAATGTTGAGCAGGGCTCACAAGAAGCTTTCAGCCATTTCTGCATGGGAGAACAGCAAGAAAGCTTCTGTGGAGGCTGAGTTGAAAAAAATTGAAGTAAGAATTCATTTCATTACTAAATACTAATTTCATTAGTTCTTTTCTCTTTCTGTTTTATTAGAATTGCTCCTACAAACAAATAGTAGTTAATTCTCAAAGTAGTCCTCGAAATTGATCGCATGCATTAAAATAAGTCTCTGATATTTTAATCACATCAATTACGTCCCTAAGATTGACAAAAAAAACCGCGTTAGTCTCTGACCAAAGTGTGGCTTATTTCATATCACTTTCTTGGGATTTTTTATGGAAAAAGAGAGGAATCTAAGTTGACAAATTTTTTCACATGTGAGTAGGAGCAACTAGAGAAGAAAAAGGCAGAATATGCAGAGAAAATAAAGAACAAAATAGCTGCAATCCACAAAGAAGCTGAAGAAAAGAGAGCTATCATTGAAGCTAAAAAAGGAGAGGATCTCTTGAAGGCAGAGGAGGTAGCTGCAAAGTATAGGGCTACTGGAACTGCTCCAAAGAAACTCCTTGGTTGTTTCTAATGCCTCTCATTCAATGCTCAATCAAGCAAAAAAGCCTGTTTGGAAATCAAAGATGTGAATTACTATTTGTGCATTTCTTTCATCTCTTCCCATTCATATATATCAATACAACTGTGTGATCTGAGTTTAATTTTATGTCATGCAAAATTTAGTTCAATGTTCCTTTCATTATGTGTCTATAGAGATTGTTATGTTGGAGTGTATATATATATATATTTATATTTATTTATATATACCATCTACTTTGAGGACAATGAAATTAAATTATTCCATTCCTTTTGTCCAATAATTACTCTTTGATTAGTCTAGCAGCCTGGAAAAATGATATAATCAATGATAAGGACATTATTAAGATCTCAAATTAGTTTCATCAACATTATGACTACATTAGGAAAAAGCAATAAAATGATCCTAAAATCAAAGCATATTATGAAGACTCTTTCTTACTCACATCTACCATCAAGGGTATTGAGGAAATTGTCATTCTGTCCTAAGAACAACACTTCACCATCAGGCACATCTAGCAGATGATTTATTGAAGAATCAGAAGTATCAAGAAATTCATAATAGCCTAAACTCGACTCGGCCGTGCCACCATCTTCAAGCTTTGCCTTAGAGCTACTTTTTTGTTGTTCATGTGTTATGTCAGCAAAGAAACTGCTTTCTGTGTTCTTCAACTTCAATGAGACTTCAGAACTCGACTCCAATTTGGACGAAGATAATGATGCTTGTGACACAAGGTTCTGAGTCACAACTGCTCCTTCTTCTTTCGCCTTGATCACGCGAAAAGACTGTCCAACCTCAGAATGCCAGAGTTGGAGAAAGTGATCCTGGTATGATTCACTTGCTGAGAATGAATTATGCAATGAGGATTCCATTGACAACCTTGCCTCAGCTTCAACTCTTGCACTTTCCCATTGCACCATATGGCGCGTAGAAGGAGACTCAGATTTAACATTGTTATGATCAGGCACGAAAGAGGATCGAGGCAGGCGCTTCTTCAGTTGCGTGTTCCAAAAGTTCTTGATTTCATTATCTGTTCTTCCTGGAAGATGGGATGCTATAGCAGCCCACCTAAAAAGTATTTGTTTTTTTACATGCAAATTGAATGTAACATTACAAGCATAATGGAATTGCAACATAAATGCTGAAACTGAAGAAATCAACAATAAAGGAATCAACTAGAATTCATTCATTCATTCATTCAAGCACTATTATTGTTCTTTGTTAACTCATAATGTGAGGTACCTGTTTCCAAGCATGCCATGAAGCTGAATAATTGTACCCTCTTCTTCAGTTGTAAATGGACCACGTTTTATGTCAGGGCGAAGGTAATTTATCCACCTTAGACGACAGCTTTTGCCACATCTCAGGAGACCTTAGTTAGTGGCAAGTTTAAAGATTAGAGTTCACCAACAGAATCATATAATGTGTCATGTTTGTTCATTTTTTCATACAACATTTAACCAATTTTTAGGACCTATAGTTAGATACTTAGATATACATGGTTCTGTGAACCATTTCTCAAGGGTATAAAAGTTATATTCATCTAAGACTTGACCAGTTAAATTCAAGAATTTGAGTTGGTGCAATTTTAAGACACCCCACTTGGTTTTTCTGTTTTTTTTTCTAGCTTCAAAAAGTTCTAAAAAACTCCACACTTGAAAAGAAAAGAAAGCAAAAAAGAAGAAATGGAAATGCAATGACACAGGGAATTCAAACTTGCACCTGCTTGCTTTGGAACTGTTCTCCAACTTCCATGGCCATGTTTCTTAATGTATTCAATCAATGCTTCATCTTCTTCAGGAGTCCAAGCACCTCTTCTCACTCCATGTTTATCACAGCATGGTGTTTTCCCCATCTTCACTACCACTACTTCTACTACTAGTGCCTCATCACCACAACAATAATAATAAAACTCTCACTCTAAAATAAGAGTTGGAGTGTTGCAGAAGTAAAAAGATCAAGTGAAGTGAAGTGATGGGATGAGTCAAATTGAAAACAACTGAGGGCAATAAATGCATAATGTATAGGACAATTGAGTTTTCAGGCTTGCATTTAATGAAGTTCATGACCACTATGGCAATGCATCAAGGTTCTCAATGACAGCATAAAAAGCAAAAAAATAATAAACATCACAATCCCTTTAAAGAGAATGGTGCAAAATGACAAAATACTCAGAGAAACAAGTGTTGGGATGTGAAGAATCCTCAAAAAAGCTATCAGATAGTGAGAGATTCCTGCATCAAGATAAATAGCAGTGATCACAGTTTGAAATAAACTGAATTGATTGATATACAAATTTTGATAAGTAAATTATCACATTTGACACATTGTTAATATCATAAAGATATATATTAGACATTTGATGATTAATGTTACTTATATTAGTTTATTATTAAATGTTTAGGGAGAGTATAGAAGCTGCATTGTGATTGTGTGAGTGAAAAAATATATGAACCAATGGACAAAAGTTAGAAAAGACAAGGCACAGATGTATATATCATAAATGGGAAAAAATCATTAGAATTGAACTATTCCAAGGAATGTCATAGAGGGGCCATATTCCACGTGTCAGCTAACAAGACTTATTGCTATTAAATGAACAATAATGATGATGTCAATTGCATTGCAGGGTAACTGAGGAGTCAAATATGTCAACTTGGCTTCTATATTTTGGTACTTTGGTCACTGGTAAATGTTACTTTCACAAATATGTTGGGTACAATTCCAACCCAAAGGATTAAAATTCAATGCTTGGTCCATAGATTATAAAAACCTTTGTTTCATTCATGTGCTGAAAAGGCCATCAAAGTTAGTATGAAGTACTTTTTCTGTTTCTTTCTAATTATTTATTACTATAAAATTCTGATACATTTTTGGTTCATGTGTATATTAAATTGAGGGTGTACTGAATTTGCAATAACTTTAAATGCCAAAGATATGAGTTAATTTCTTGATCATGGCAAAATTAAATGCTAAAGATTTGGCATATATGCTTGGATTTTTTCTCACACTTTAGCCTTATAAGTTCCAATGCTAGAAATTTTAAACATTTACAGACAAACAAATTGATTTAATTAAGACCAGCAGATTTTGACATCTTTATTTGAATCAAATTTACATCAGCAAAAAAAAAAAATGTATGAAGAATAACAACTAAATACAGATACATGTCTAGTATATATATATATATATATATATATATATATATATATCCTTCTGAACTCATATAAGTATACTATAATGCTGAGATTTGTTTGGTTTCAGTATGTAATGTAAGACAATAATAAATTAGAAGACATTTGGAAACTTTGTCTTCATAGTGAATTACTCATAACATACATTGCACCATTGTTGAGGCTGAAATTGCTGCACAAATCAGCATCATCATCAATGAAATGTTGAATGTAGTCATTTCCAACAACCTGATTTGAGAACTTATTAACCTGTGAATTGTACACTTCAGTTGCTGAACATTGACTTAGACTATTCTGATATTCTCCACCAAAGGGTCCTTCTGATGATGACATATGCATCAAATCTTCTTGAAAAGTTGAATTTTGATCAAACCCATTTCCCAATATCATCAAAGACTCATCTGAGTTCATAGAACTACCACCATTTACTTGGTCTAAAGAAAGCCACTCAGCAAACAACAATTTTGGTAAGGAGCCATGTGAAGCCTCCTTGGATAATTGGTAATTATTATTAGTAATATTATTATGATTATGTTCATATGAGTGATCAACTAAATTTGGTGCTGGTTTATCCATGTTTTGTAGCAACAATCCATAGTTTGGATCATTAGTTACAAGTTTATTGGGAGAGAATGAATAGTCTATTGTTTCTGAGCTTGAGGTAGCATACTGAACTTGTTGATGAGATTCATCAATCTCTTTTTCTTTGGCAACTTTCTTCTTCAAATATGAATGCCAATAATTCTTTATCTCATTGTCAGTTCTTCCTGGCAATCTTTGTGCTATCTGAGACCACCTATAACCAAACATAATTCAAGTTAGTTTATAATATTCGTTAGAAATAAGAGACTAAACTGAAAAAAGAATTTGTGTATTATTGAGTGTATTCGAGTTGTCTACTCAAGTTGTCTATTCAAGTTGTCTGGAATGATACAATATAAAAAGATATTTATAGGTACTAAGAAAATCATAATAATAAAGACGTAATCTCCTATAATAAATAGTTAGATATACTAAATAATACTAATTGATTCTAATTATATTCTAACAATATTAAGTATAAAATGGTTTTAATCATAGAGAAATTTTATGAATAAAAGTTGAGTATAAAATGTTTTTAATCATAGAGAAATTTTATGAAAAAAAGTTGTGCTTGTTTTTTAAGATAATGTGTTGATTCATATTATTCATTGATTTAAAATGGATGTAGAGTTGTGAACTTAACTTAGATAAGATTTATATTTCATTTGAAATAAACTATCATTTTCATTTTTTACCATTAAAATTTAGAATGCTAATAAATTTATTATAAATAAATAAAAATAATTTTGTATTCATAAACGTGACTTTTGTATAACAAATATATTCTAACATTAATTTTATTTATCAGTATTTTTATCTTTTATTAAAAAAATAGTTTATTATCTCATTTGATAGTGAATAATATCTACATCAGTCAATGGCGAAACTTGAAACAAAATTTTGAGAGGGCCAGATAGAGGATAATTGTCAAGATGCTTTTGATATGGAACTCGTCTAATCTCATCTCTCTGGTTTGGGTGATATTGCCAAATTTAAAGCCGTTTTCTGGGTCTCGTTCTAAAAAATTAATGTCAAACTCATCAGATGTAACTTTTTGAACTTTTAAAGGTTGTATCTCACTTTTTTCGTAATTCATTAAAGTAGAAGAACTATCTACAGGTGTTGATATTATAAAAGTTATATGTTATCCTTCTTAAATATTAGCATTCCTCTTAAAAAATGCATCAATTCTTTGATTTTTCATTATTATTTTATATAAAATTTGAATATATATCATGTAAAATATGTAAAGAAGAAGTTATAAGGACAAATATTAAAATTTATAATATTTATTGAATTTTTTTTATCAATTTATACAAATACAATAATATTAATACTTATTGAATATTCTATTATTTTTTATCATATAAAAAATTAAATTAAATAAATAGTAAAATATAAAATAATATTAAATTAAATAAATAAAAATATCTAATATTTTATATTTAAACTTAAAGATAGAGAGAGTGTTGCTTATTGAACTTATTAGATACTTTAAGTCATAGTAAAATATTTAAGTCAATTGAACTATTTTTTATCTTTTGAAAAAATACTACTAATTTTTTTATAAAATATTTGGGGAGCCATGGCCCCCCTTGTCTGAACTAAACTCCACCCCTGACATCAGTGATATAAGACTAGTAAATATTATTATTTTGTGCTAACACTTGACTAATAATAATTTGTACCTATATTTATAAAAATTTGCACACATAAAACATATAATTTATCAGAACTTACACATATGAATCATCACAATTCTTAATCACATTTATCAAAATTTATAAACATAAATTAACATTAAAGACAATTTGATAGTTGTGCTAATTAAATATCGACCAAAATTTATATATATGATATCTTATACCATATATTATTGTATGAACAAATAACAAAGTTTTAAATTTGTATAAAAAAATGTATTAAATATCAATTATATTAAATATATACTAAAATCAGATACTAAAATTAATTATTAATATAAAATATATATTAAAATATATATATTTATAGATAAATATATAATGACCGATTTTAGTGTCATTAAATTAGTATATGCATAGCAAATTTTTATTAAATATTACAGGTAACATTTTTTACATAGCAAAGGAAGTTATCCAAACTGCTAAATTATTAGAAATAAATGAAATCTGGACCCCCACAATAGCACAAGTAAGGATAAAATTTTGTTGACTTTCTGTTCTAAAATTGGAGGATGGAGCTCTTAGTTAAGCTTATCATGTTCACTACAATGATCATACACATTTCAAAGCATGATGATTATGAAGAAAGAATAAAGAAGAATTATCCAATTATAAAATGTATAAAAATTATTGAATGTGATGGAGGGTCAGATAAATAAATAAGGAATATTAGTCCATGTGTCTTTTCTTCTAAGTACATTCACTTAAAAACAAAGGAGCATGCTTTCTATGCCAGTTGTTCATGGTCTAATAACCTATTAGATTTTCCATTTAGCATAAAATATCATTAAATGGAAAATAAGCTGCCAAGTCCAATTGGATTCTTTAACTTAAAAAGCTTAGAAGAAAAAAACAATGAAATGAATAAAATTTCCTTTCCTTGAACCATTTGCACTAATTATTAATAGGTGATTAAGACTTTAAAATGTTATCATAATTTTGACTTGCAAAGCAATTATCCAATTCAGTTTTTAAAATAATAATAATAATTTAATAATTATGAAAAAAGGTACAATTATTTGTGTATGTGTTGCTTACTTGTTTCCCAACATGTGGTGAAAGGTGAGAATTGTATCCTCCTCTTGTTTGGTGAACATGCCTCTTTTTAATCCTGGCCTCAAGTAATTAATCCACCTTAATCTGCAACTCTTTCCATTCCTTTGCAACCCTATATGTTTATGAAAAAGTATATGAACCAAGAGATGATCGGTCAAAAAGTAAACAATTTAACTAATTTATAATTATATTTAATTAATTTTATTTGTTTTTAATTTATAATATTTGATATTAATTACTTCTCACCTCAAATTAAAATTCTGAATAATACGTTGAAAAAATAGGGGTGGGGATCACAGAACTTCCAACAATCCCAATTCTTAATATATAAAAAAATTTATAAAATATATAAAAGAATATTCATTTAGTATGAAAAAGAAACATTCTGATACTTAATAGAAGAAATATCTTAATGCCTAGCATAAACACCATCCACGTAGAAGTTTTGGATTCACCCAGAGATATTTGGCTGATTTTTGGCTGGTACCCTCTTGATTTTCTAGCATTGTTGGCAATTTATATATAACAACTCACCATATAGTAAAATAATGAATACATATTCACCTATATCCAAGCTACCAAAATGATCCTGAACTTCAAATCACATTTCTGATTCTCAATTTGCATTGGAATTAGTGATTAATTATATTGAACAAGCTTATCATTGATGCCAAATTCATTGAAGCATGCCAGCATTAGAAAAATAACTAAGTTGATCTAATTAGTAGCTAGGAACATTTTATCATATGAAACTATAATTAAAGCAAAGCTTTATAAATATGGAATTAATGAGTGGTAAAGAGAAAGAGAAAGAGAAAGATGAAGAGAAAAATGATGAAAACATTAACCTGCTTTAATGGGGACTGAACTCCAACAACCATGACCATAGTTTAGGATATAATTTCTGAGCTTGTTATCTTCTTCAGGTGACCATAACCCTTTTCTGTGTTTTGCTTTTGTTTTTTCTATTTGCTGGCACCCCATTTTCTCTTTCTTAATTATGACACACAAAATTCAGTTTAATGTATGGTATATATATGTAAGCCTTATTGATTCCTTAAAAACAGATATATATGAGGAAGTAGAGACACAAAGAGGCTAAGAGAAAGAGAGAGAGAGAGAAAAAAATTAAGAATAATATTTGGCATGGAAACAGTGATGAACAAGCTGATTGATATATATAAAGCAGTGAATAATAGTGTTGCTATAATTAATTCAGGTATTCACATACACAAGAGCTTTGAAATAAAAAAAATGTATACAAAAACAAAAGCATGTAACTTCCTTATGTAATAACTACAAATAAATAAATAAACTTGTGTTTTATATATTGCTGTGTGAGTTTGAAACCAGGTTCATTTCATTCTATATACCTCTCTCAAAGGTTACCAACTTGGAAAATGTTGGAATAGTTTTGTATAATTTTTTTTTTTTGCTATTTTTTTCTTCACCAATCATAGAATTTTCTCAAATTTTTTACGCTATTTTTCAATTCAATAGATCAAAAGGCTAATCTTTATAAATCTGAATTTCATTTAAGGATTTGTCACTAATAAATGAATTATTGTCTATGAAGCACAGACACTTCGTTGAGTTGTCGTGTCCGCGTGTCGGACATATTTTGGACATGACACTCACCGACACTCGTCCGACACGCGTGTCTGCTGTGTCCGACCGTGTCTTAATAAAAACTAAAAAATTCTTTTCCGGACACACCTAAATACCATCACGTGTCAGCGTATCCTGTCTTATTCTTAACATATATTTTTAAAATAAATTTAGATATAGTATATATTATTATTTATTAAAAAAAATATTTTAAATACTTGATATAATTAAAATAAAACATTAAAAATAATTAAAAATTTTAATTTATATTTTAATATCAATAAAATATCAAAATATTATTACGATTTATCTAAAAAATACTTTATATTTTATATGTATGCGTGTCCCCGTGTCATGTAAGATTTTAAAATTCGCGCGGCGTGTCCCATGTCGTATCGTGTCCCGTGTTCGTGTCAATGTCTATACATCATAAATTACTGTCAACACTTGCTTAAACGACTGACTTGACCACTCGCCCAATTCAAATTAATTATCCTCAAATTAAAAGTCACATCAATGTGCATGGTTTGATTTTTGGCAAAAGGACCGGCCCATTTTGATCATTGTTATTAATTTGTTATATGAGACAATACATTTTAAACCTTAAGTAGGGTTTATAATAGTTTAATGTCTAATGACTTTCTTTCTTACCTAATAATATCAAAATCTTATTTTATGTTATATTTGGCCTTTGTTAATGATACACAAAAAGAATCTTCCAACTTCACCTACAACCTAAAGTCCTAAACTATGCCTAATTGTTTCAAATTTAATTAATTTGTCTAAGTCCTTAAACACCTAATGTTTTAGGACACTCAATTAGCTTGTTGAAGGTCAACCTTTACCTGCTTTTGTGCCGACACATTTTTCATCCCAAAAGCAATAATTAATATTGGTGCATTCTACGGTGTCTATCTATATTTGCCTAATTTATTAAAAGAAGATAAAAATTAATATTTAAATTAAAAAATATAAAAATAAATAATTTTTTAATATTTAAAACTTACCATACAAAATAAGTTCGACAATTTCGACACCAAAATTATAGACACCATAAAATTTGCCATTAACATAAAGTACTGTTTGTGTATACAAGACTTGATAAACTCAAACTCTTTGATTTCCTGTTTCGTTATAGTTGTGACCTATGAATAGTAAAATAAAAATATGTGGAAAAGATAAGTTAAACAAACTTGTAAAATTGTTCTTTCTAGTTTCTTCAAACATTATTTGCATCCTAAAGCTTTCAAGTATAGTTTAAATTTGGTAAGAGAAAAATTACTTTGTGTATTTATTTTATTAATATATACTACAACAAAAATTACTTTTAATAATAAATTTTTAATGACAATAATATAATATTATAATAATTATTAGATATTTTATTTAACTTATATTTTTGTATGAATTATATATTTATCATTATTACTATATATTATAATTGTAATTATATACTTTTTTGACAATAAAAAAGTTTTTATTGACAATTGTATAATTACCGTTAAAATTTTTTAGCGACAAAACATACGATAGTTAATATCTAATTGTCAGTAAATTTATCAGCGACTATTTTTATTGACACTAAAAATAAAATAAATAACCGTTAAAAATTATTTTTCTAATAGTGATAATAGATAAATACATATTATTTGTATATTTAAATTAATATTTAGTTTATATACTTATTAAATCTAACCTTAAACTTGGTAAATAAGGAAAAAATAAGCAAAGTCCAGAATTTGATAAAATTGATGTGAAAAGAAAGACCAAATAAACTTAATTAATTAATCTCAAGGGATATGCTTTGATTAAAAAAGGCACTATATACAGATATCTAGGAATATATATGTTATTGCATAACGAAAAAGACAAAAAAGAATTATATATTGTATAGTAACTGATCAAATAATTCCCCAATTCTTGTGTCACACGTAAAATTTTATCTTACAAAAAATATCCCCTATGATTGGATGATGTATGCATCTAATGAGTGGTGACATAAAATGCCAGCTCCAACTAATTAACTATGCAAGAATCAGCAATAAGATTATATTCAAGAATTATTTGAACCAAAATCAACCTTGCCAAAATAATTGCACCTTCAAAGAGTTATATGTCTATGATTATTATTGTTAAATATATATTAATTAGGTCCACAAGATTATTTATTAATATCTTAGAGGCTGTAATTATTGAAGTATAATAATCTTGATTAACAATAATGTCAAGGTATTATCCACATTAACACATGCATATGGTTTTGATTCAAAAAATTTTTGTTCCACATGGTTTCAAAACTGACATTTATTCTGCGCTTTTTATTTTTCGTGTGAGAAAGAGAGAGGTGTATCACAAGATGCTGTGAGGAGAGAAGTGTTTTACATTGTTATGGGTTATATAAATCGGTATCTCCGATTTATTTGTATTATTTTGTTTTTTACACAAACAATCACAAATCAGACAGTTCGATTTGTGTCTTTGAAAATTAAAAAAAAAAATTAATATTAAAATCGAACTATTCAATTTTTATTTTAAAAAATAAAAAAAATTAAAAATATAAATCAGATACTCCAATTTGTAATTTTTTTTGTTCTTTAAATAAATCGGACCCTCCGATTTGAATATTATCAATTAAAAAAAAATTCCATATAAAAAAAAACAACTAATCTTTCAATAATAATATATTATACATATATTTAATCAAAATAAAAAAAAATTAGCCTCTATTCTGTCTTCATTATTTTCCTTCGTTGGCACACATAAGTACATAACCACCTCTATGGCTTTCTCCATCCAAAATTATGAAGGAAAAAGCGTGTATTAGGTTTAGGAATTTTACTTATTAGAAATATCTTATTATTGATAATAATAAATTAAGGAAACACCCAAAATGAGAACTATTGCCACATCTCTCTCATTTATTTTTGTATGCTCTTCTTAATATACCCTTTATTTTTTTATATAAATGAATAATTCAAAGGAACAATTATTTAATATAATTTTATTATAATATTTTTTATTTTTGTTAAGTTATAATTAATAAATACTAATTAAATTCATATATAATCTAATTAATATAAAACTTGGATTTAAATTTTCTTTTTTACTATTTTAGTTTTTAAAATAAAAATTTTATATGTTTCATTTCTTAATTAAAAATAAATTACAATAAAACTACTCTAAAATATTATAATATCTAACATGTATATCCAATATTATACCATTCAGTGTTGTTATTAATCAATAAATAATTTTATTATTATTCAATAATCAATACACATATATTAAAAGAGAACCCAAAAAGACTAATATTATAAATTCTTTAGGTTTTTGTTTCGCCTTTTTTTTATTATTATTATCATTAAATAAACATGATTAATTAATTTCAGAATACGTAATTAAGAGATGGATAAATTAAAATACTAATCATCACTTTAACTAATGTAATTTATTTGGTAGATTATTTTAATCTAATCCTTAATGGGGATGAAAAGTCTAAACCTTTAATATTATATTATTTCAGTTGATATTAACAAATTACTTTCACTTCATCATATATTTAGATGGTCTTTTTAAATCCCACGAAACATGAGAAAAGATTTTAGTTAATAAATTAGTTGGCACATTTGTCCTTATTAATGGAGAAAAATACATAAGCTGAGAAGCAAGGTCATATTTTATTTCAAATATTTTAAAATATAAAAAATTTTTGGTAGCTTCCGTTTAATATATAATTAATGAAGCATATGCCAAATTCAAAACAGGAACATTTATCCCATCATTGACTCAAATGTGATCTCAATTTGGTCAACGGACACAGGAATCTGAGAGAGATTACTCAGTAAGTTCCAAAACTCGTGCAAGCTACATTATTACAAATTTGAGAAGATTTAATCAATAATTAATAATAAAATAGATAAATGAGATCAACAAGAAATCTTAAATATTGCTGATAATTGAAAATGCGATTCTTTAAAACATAAAATAATGAAGAAATTTTAATAATTGGGTTTTAGTTAAATAAATTAACATACTAGTAATCTCTTTGCCAAATTATTGTACATGCATTAAAAATTGATTAAAAAAAATTAGAATTGTTGTACATGCATTAAAAATTGATTAAAAAAATTAGACATCAAGTTAATTGGTTTTAAGTCTGGCCACGTAATCAGTACCAAGAGATGTTCATTTCATAATGGAATATATATATTATTATGGTTGAAAATAGCTAGTGATGATAAAATTTTGAGATAGACTTATTTTAATTTATAGTTATGTATTCTTTAACCTATCTATGATTTGGTGTGTTAATGTTAAATTGTCCATCAAAATTTCAAAGGTATAATATAAGCATTAAATTAGAATGCCAGAGAAAATATGTAATAAATAGGAAAGTTCATGTGATAAATTTTCTAGAAACTTGTATTCCAACCATTTTTTTATTTTGTTATTAGAATTAAATCAATCTTGTCATAAAATCTTAAAAGTTTTGGGAGTTAGAAGAATTCGGCCAGTTTTGGTAAATAATTTAAATAAGTTATTTTGAAAAAAGAATTTAAAGTATAAGGATTTTTATTAATTTCAACTTATAAATAAATTATTTTGTGTTTGGATTTTTAGTTATAAAAGTACTTATTTTAAAGTTGTAGTGTTTGGATAAATAACTCAAAAAATAAATTTTTTTTTACAGAAGAGAATGAATATTAAAATAACGATGATAACAAATACTTTCTAATATAATGTTGATTTTACATAACATAATCACTAATATTGTGTATGATATGGTAGATGAAAATAAAAAATAAATATAAAATGTGTGTCAATATATATTTTATTGCTGTTTTTTACTTTTTTTACTCCTATTAGAACTCCTTTCTCCTTTATTGAGGTCAAGAACATGCTATAATTAACTATGAAAATAATAACAAGTTATAAAATCGCATGTGAAAAAAATAAAATTAAAAATTAAATTTCATACCACAGTTAAATACAAATTTAATAATAAAAAATAGAGTGATAAAATGATAAAAAAATACTTAGAAGGAATATATGCAGTAGGTTGTTCAGATGCAATATTGTCTGAAAATGAAAATGGTGGTGGAGGATCAATACTTCCATCACATGAATCATTACGTGAAAATGGTGAGGTTTGAAACATTGCGTGAGAATGATGGTGGAATAATGGTGGAAGGCCAATGCTTTTAGCAGACCTTGCGTGAAAATGGTGGTGAAAGGAAGAAAAGTATATTTTTTTTGTTTTGAAATTAATTTTTTTTAAGGAAGTGGTAGAATGACTTATCGAGAAGCAGAAAAGTCATATATTTCTACTTCTTCAAAAAGCTGTAAATTAACTTTTAGGAAGTTAAAAACTTTTTCTAAAATGGTGCCAAACACGCAGATTCTGACTTTTCATAATTCAAAAGTAAAAAAAAAAAAAAAAAAAGAAAGTAGCTTCTACTACTTCCCAAACGGATTCAAGTCGCTTATTATTTTGTGTGTGTAATAGAGAGACGTGTATTATAAAATAGTGTAAAAGAAGAATGTTTTATGCTATTGTGGATTATACAAATCGGTGTCTTCGACAATTTCTTTATATTGTTTAATTTTTTAAACAAACGATTATAAATTGGACGGTCCGATTTATGTTTTTAAAAAATAAAAAACTTTTAATATTAAAATTGGGCCGTCTAATTTTTATTTTAAAAAGATAAAAAAAGATTAAAAATACAAATCGGATAGTTTTATTTTTTCTTTCAAACAAATTGGACCGTCTAATTTAAATAATATTAATTAAAAAAAGTCATATCAAAGAAAAACGCCTAACTTTTTAATAACAACGTATTACACATATATTTAATCAATATAAAAAAATTAGCCTAAAAGAAGTAGTTTCATGAACTCAAAATAAAAATTTAACTCAAAAAAATTACTTCACATTTATAATAAATATCATAATATTATTTTCACAAACACGTTTGGTATCGCAATTTTAATATATTCTGAAAAACACTCTAGAAAAGTGATTTTTTTTACTCACAGTATTTTTCATGGTCTGAGAGACTAAAAATTAATTTGTCGCCTGCATATACAAAATAGGATTCAAACTCCAACATTTATTTAAACGGACGGGTAAACTGACAACTCGACCAACTAAGTTGATTGATTGTCTGACAAAGTAAATTGAGGTAATATTAAACGTGAAATCCAAACGTGGTTTCTGCGTTGAAAGAGTTTGCGATGTAAATCTTTTGTTCATAAGAGATCTTAGATTTTGTCCATATAAATATCAGAACATGGAGCATGCGACACAGAAAGTTATGAAATCCTTCTTAAAAGATCAATTCATGGTAGAGCATGCTTAATAATTTAATTGAATTTTTTAGATCTAATTGCATTGTTTTCTTGTGTATTAGCTAGGATCTTAGTGTGATGGCTTATAACTTATAAGCGTGTAATATTTGGATATAGCAGGTCCTTTGGGAGTCTCAATAATTACCACAAATTTTGGTGGTTTTATTTTTCCTTATCCAATCTTTGTACTAATTAACAATAATAAAAGAATATTTTACAATACTACTACTATGACGATTATTACTATTTACATAAATGGAGAAACCACAAACAACGTTGAATGAAAATAAAATATAATTTAATTATATTATAATTTTTTACTGTATTTTTTAATTTAATAAAAAATTATAAATTATTATTTATCAATAAATTATTACATACATAAAACGATATTTAAATTTTAAAATTATTTTGATAAATGAGTAAACTAACTATTGAATCTACTAAAATTGTTGGTTATAATTTAATTATATTAATTTAAAACAATGGAGATATTCTTATGGAAGAATTCATTATCACATTCACATATCTAGACGGCGGTCTTTCTCCAAGGTTTTGACCATAATTTTCATTCTAATTTTAGCTAACTCAATTCATTAATTAACAATACTACTAAGCTCGGACTATGATGATGATGATGATGATGATGATGATGATGATGATGATGATGATGATGATGATGATGATGATGATGATGATGATGATGATGATGTTTCGGTTAAGTTTATTTCGTCTTTAACATTTAAAATATTTTATTTTTGTTTTAAATATTTTATTTTATTTATTTTTGTCTTATTTGATTAAAATTAAAAGTTTTTCTTTTTAAAAATATTACCGTTATCCGTTTCTTTTTCTTATTCTTCTATTATTTTCATTTTTAAATCACACTAGTTACAATTATGATTTTTGCTGCTACTTTAAACAAAATAAAAAGAAACATATTTTAGAAAAAAATTTAATTTATTTTAGTTAAAAAATTAAAATATGACAAAATAAAATACCTAAAATAAAAATATATAAGAGATTTTAAAAGTTAAAGATAAAATTAAAATTTAATATAAATATCAAAAATTAAAATATACTTTTTTATAATAATAATAATAATAATAATAATAATAATAATAATATTTTATACACTCGTAAACTAAGTCCGATCTTTTGCTCGACCACACTTAATTCTATTTTTATTAATTTAGTAAATCATACTTAGTTTTAATTAATTAAGAGCCGACGGACAAGACAACAACTTATTTTAATCCAATTTAAATTTAATAAAAGTATCATTTTATTTTATATACACGAGACATACATTAATTAATATATTTTAATTTTGGTTAATCAAAGAAAGTAAAATATTTATTTCTAAAATTTTTAAAATTTTATAAATCAATAATGAATGAAAATATAGAAAAATTATCAGATGTATCCATGAATATCGGTATTTCAATTATTTTAATCGTTAATGTTAATTAATATATATTATATATATTTTTTATAATTCAGATCAACGGTTAAAATAATTGGAACATCAGTATTCTCGATATACCTAAAACTCTTCCAAAAATATATACACGGTCTTTTGCTTCTAGCAACATATGTCCTCGTGACAATGATAATTTGGACTTGGTTTAGCTCAACTTTCAACTCATCATAATTGGAGAAACTTACGCATCGAATTATTAATGATTTGACACATTATATTGATTGTGACATCCTTGTAATATACTATACATGAAAAACCAGCTAGCCAATTGAACATTGTTAAAAACTATCATTGCTGCATGGTTAGTAGGTATCCAAGTTATCTATTATGATATAATAAAATTATCTCCCATAAAAACTTAAAAACTTTAATTATTAGATAGAAGTATGTAATAAATTTTAGGTTTAATTAGCCTATTATTAATTCTTATAATTTCATAAAATTTATAATTATATTTTTATATATATTTTTTTAATTATATTTTTAAATTTTATAATTAAGTTTTTTTATGTAAAAATGATTAAAATTAATAAAATATTTCTTCTAAAAAATATATAATCAAAGATTTAATTAAATTTTTAATTATAAATAATTTTAACTTATGAAAAAATATTCTATTAACTACTCTAATATTTTTTATACTGATAAAAATTAATTATAAAATTAAATTAAAACCGTATAGAGATTCAAATAAAACATATAAAAATCTAATTATAAATTTTATAAATTTACAAAAATCAATAGAATAATTTAACCTAAATTTTATATCTAATAATAATTTCATCGCCTCTCTATTTTAAACTTATAGGTATTGTATTATTGTGTCATTTAACTTAATTATACCAAGGAGAGATTCTCTTCTGTTCAATTCAATAATTTATCTTCTGGTACAATAATTGTTATAAGTTATTCATTTCTTGAGCATGCTTTGCTTCTTTGACTATCTCAATCATAATAAATAATAATAGGCTATACAATTTTGGACACAATAATCAAGAAAACAGTACATAAGCTAAGAGTTTATATGTAATTACATATAAGACTCCTGTACTAGAGTTACGTGTGCATTTGCATTGCTAAACTTAAAATAAGGTTTGCTGAAATTAAATAGTATTATTTTAAAAAATTACCTACAAGTTATATGTTTAACTTATAAGAGTAGTATATTAAAGTTTAATTCTGATGTATTCATAATTTTTATATAATCTTTTAAGTTGTATTTATTTTTTAAAATATTTTTTTATATGTTAAATATAAAAAATAATTATTTTTATTAATAATATTTGATTAAAAGTGAATCAAAATTAAGTTCATAGATTTAAAATAAAATAAAAAACACTAAATAAAAAAAGTAAAAGCTTAGGATCTTAACGTATCACTTGCAAAGAGAATGAAATTCTACTTGAAACGAATGCCAAATGACACTATAAATGGATGAGGTTCTTTTTTTTTTCATTATTGTTAACACGTAGTCCTTATCAAGAGATTGACCAAGACTTTTATACATCTTGTATTTTACTTAGTTTACTATGTCTATATTATTTTATGCCGTACAATAGTTTCAATATAGAATTGATCAATATGAACATTTTATATATATGATTTTTCTTATATTTATAATGAATACTCGTTCAAAAAACATATCCATGATAATAAATAACAAGATTAACATAATCGACCAATATTATGAACATATATATCAACCTTCAGGTAGCATTTGTTTTGAAGTATTAAGATAGAGATTGAGAGATTAAGACTTGGTATTTATTTTAGTTAGTTCAGAGCTGGACGCATGCAGAGAAAGATAGAGAGAAAGAGGTGGTTGGTTGGGTCTTCACTGTAATTTGGGCAATTTGGCTAGAAAGGAATGATCGAGTTTTCAATAATCAGGGCTTCAGGAGTGGTGGAAGTTATTAACAGATCCTTTGCACTCTCTGATGAGTGGCTTGGTGATGCTCCATCTGGTTGTTGATGGCAATGCCGAATATGACGAGGAGTTGATATCACTCTTGCGAGTTTAGTGATTTTTTATTTTGAGATTTACTTGGTTTCATGTATTTTGAGATGTTGATGCTCCAATTTGTGTGTAGAGCGCTTTTTAATTCAAAAAAAAAAAGTCTAGATATTAGTACTAAAATTTCAGTCTCTAACTCTCTATTTTTAACGTTTCAATATTTCAGTACCTTCAAAAAGTGAAGATAGAAGAAACTGAAATTTTTGAGGATAGAAACTGAAATTTTAAAAATATTTTATACCTAAAATACCCCTATTTTAATTAATTAATTCTAACTTTACTCTTTGTACAAATTAAATTAGAACATCATTCTTATTTCAGTCTTTGTCTCCTATTTTATACAAAACACAGTACTAAAATTTATTTTAATCTCTCTCTCAATATCTGTCCCTCAATCTCAGTCTCCCAATCATTGTCTCTCTTCCAAACAGCACCTCAATGTCAGCAGCCAAATCTAAATAATAATGATAACAGCAGCAACAATAATTCGAGCTTAATATAATCAAATAACCGTTAGAATTCTTTCATCAACATATTTAACATCGAAGATGAGTAACAATAATACATCTGTTTTTACATATTAGTTTACAATTAGAAACAAACATTGCCATTCAGTGCATTTCATTTCTAATACTTGCTAAGAACAATCTCAAGTCTTTTGCTTTCTCCTTGTGTTCAGGTGACATGTCATTTTCTATGTCACTCAAATTAATCACTTCAACATTTTGTTTACTTGATCGTTGTTCATGACATTTCTTAGGTGCTGGTGAAGGGCTCAGAAGATCTATGACCTCAACTTTATGCATACTTGAAATGGTAATGGAACTAGAAACAGCATCATTGGTAGATATGTTCCTGGTATGTTCCATGTTACCATGAGATTGATATGAAAACTCTGAGGTGCTGAGATCAGTTGCAGCCATTGCAGTTGAAAATCCGAAACTCTCACCATTGTGGTTGCCTTTGTCTCCCAGATTGATATCCAGCAACAAATTCTGAAGCTTTTCATCAAGTTCAGCCACAGATGATGCAGTTTCATTCTTCTTTGGTCTTCTTTTCTGAATGTTTTGTTTCTTCTTTTGAGCTTTTCTCTCCTCAAACTCCAAAATCTTCTCAGGACATGCACTGCACATCATGAATAACATAACAAATACTACTTTAATAAGTGTGATTAAAGGAAGGAATTAAACAGGTTCATCAGTTACATTACTACCTTTCTATAAGATCTGCAGGTACTATTGAAGTTTCAAGTCCATCCATTTTTCCCCAAGAAACTTCATAGCATTCTCTCCCTTGAACTCTTCTGTTCTTGACTATTTCCGAAACAGGACACTTCACAGGGATCTGTAATACAAGAGAGAGATCTTCACATTTTAGTTCAATTGTGAATCCAATACTATAACATTCTAAGTAAAAACAATACAAGGGGATTAGCAGAACCTCATGTAAAGGAGGGTTCAATCCAAGTTCAGATGAAGTTATCCGCAAATTAGCAAATCTTCGTAAATCTCTCTCAGCGATGCTCGGAAGGATGTAACCATCTATTTCATGAAATGAAACTTCAATCAGCATAACTAACCATCTATTATTGCAAACTTGTAACAATTCTTAATATTAGAATAACATTGAATATAAACTCTATAGTTCTGAACCAATAATATTATTGTCACATAGCAACCCAACTAAAGCATAAGAATATAAGATCTTGACTAATTATGAAGATTAAGAACCTGTTTTCTCTGAAGGCCACTCAAACAATTCAGTACATATCTGATGGAGTTTAATACGTTGAAACTGGTACTGAGCCAAAGCCCTAAAAATAGTTGAATTACTGATGTCACTCAACAACTATGGTTTACTTGTAACGAATGAACGAAACAAGCCTACCTATGCACAACATCTGAATCTGCTGAGTGACATTTTGGTTTCATATAAGCATTAATTACTTGCAAAACCTTCTCGTCTTTCTGTAAATTATTTACACCTCCTGCATAGATAAAAATAAAAGACAAAAAAATTCTCACTGATAAGTATCTTGAAAAATGTTCCTGACATGAGTAAAAGTTGTATAAAACTAATGGAACTAAAATGTAGCATAGAAGGTAACCTTTTCTTTTTTTGGCCCATTCAAGCCCTTCAGAAGCAATTTTTTTAAGAACAAATTTGTCCCCAATTGATTTTACAATCTGGCAAGCTGATTCCTACAGAAAAGGAGAAAATCTTGCAAAAATATAAGCATCTGTATAACATGTGATCCCCAGCTCTGCTAAGCAACATGGTGTTATTCTGGACCAACTTACCGGACCCAAACCATGAACCCCTTGGTAATAGTCACAGCCAAGAAGTAAAGAGAGAGCAATCTGAAGAATGAACAATTCGAATTAGCAACAGAACTGTTTGAATAAGCAATATACAAACACAGTGCCCAATGACACATAATCAATCAGTTATAAAATGTAAAAATAAAAGAAAACAAGTGTGATGATTCTTAAGTACTACTACTTGAAACTCAATCAGAAGGTTACCAGTGAATCCCTTCCAAATCCAAGTTTTGTTTCAATGTCTGCCATCTCATAACAAACAATATGTCCACCGTCACCTAACCCATAATAAAAAGTTTCTTATAAGTTGTATGTATGGATATAATGAGCAATCAATGCCCAAAAAAATCAACATATGATAAAAAAAAAAATGGTGTTCTGCTCACCGAGACAGATATCCCTATACACCGTCCTTGCACCAAAAAGAAATATATCTGAATCTGAACTGAAACATCCATCCTACCAAAATTAAAAAAGGATGGCAAGAGTAACGATACTTTAGTCAACAAAAATAGCATAAGGCATAAGCATCACACGAAAATCAAATAATAACGAGTAAAACAACAGTGTTTGCGGCCAAATAAGTATACATGGTACCCACACATAATGACTCAAAGTTCAACAAAGCACACTGAGCTTCAGCTTCTTCAATCCTGAATTTTGAAAAAAACAGCAATTCAACATTAGTTCAAAATAACACACTCTTAAATCATTTGGTGCAACCTTTTCAATCAACCACTAAAAAGAACTAAAGTAGATACTAGATGTATTCATTTATTCTAGAACTAATATCATCTTAAATTTACAAAAATTAACTGACAGATTTTCATGGTCTATTAAATAGAAAGTTAAATGTACTTTCATGTAGACAAATTATGACAGCATTATTTAGAGGAAAACAGATTACATTATACCCATTCAAACAAGAAATGCCAAGAGCCATCCCCAAGGCTTTAGCCTCCTTTATCATTATAGAAAACTCAGACCCCATGTTTCTTCTTAATGATGTCACTTGCTGTGAGTTAGTTTCATTATGTTCCACCTGTTATTATTAATGTTAGTTAGTTAGTTAGATAGTTTAAAAGAGGCAAGAAAGGGAATGGGAGAAATATAACATATACAAGTAAATATTTATAAAGTGTGCTATATTTAAAAATGGAAAAAGGAAACAAATATGAGAAGGCAACTAACCTCTTTCCCCATGTTCAAGCGACGCCTATAAGTTGATAATTTGATGGCAGGAATCGACCCATCTGCCAGACATTGAAGATTATTCATTATCAAGGGTTACAAGAGGCTAATGTAAAAGCAAGCAAATTCAACAGGCATGGATATAGGCAGAATACACGATAATAAAAACATCATAATTAATGTAGAAAGATAAACCCTAACTATCACCACTATAAAAGATGCCATAAGTTAATAGCATACATCATTACATCCAATTACTGAAAAAACAAGAGCCAGGAAAAAGCATTCACCCCATTGCTTCCTGAATTAAGGGTTTATCCTTAAGTTTGGGACCATTGGTTGTTATGCATATGGTGGATAGGCTAACTAATAAAAACCATACAGTAATTCTATACCAATGAAACTAACCTTTAGATGTTTGAACAGTGAAATTCCCAAACTAAAATCAAATTCAGATCCATACTCGTCTCATCATTCTTAAATTACCCCCGCAACTTCAATAACTATACTTCCAGCTCCAATGGCCAATCCAATCACAGTGGACAACCACCACAGTGGAAGAAATAGATACATGTATGCCTAAAGTGTATCACCTCTAAGGCTCTAACCATAAATAAAAATCACTCACTTTGTTCATATCTATCACAATTCAACTACCCTCCCTGCATTCACTATACCCAAACCTCACCAGTAAAAAATGGAGGCCAAAAAAAAAAAAAAAAAAGACTCAAATTTGCATTTGAAAGCTACAATCATATAGTTACATAAAAAACAAAAATAGAAAACACCCCTTTTTTTCTGCTGTGTTTTTAGTTCACCCAAATCTCAAAACTTGAGAAGAAAAATTCTCAGTGGCACACCTGCGACGAAAACAACGTTGCAATTGAGAGCAATGAGAGCTCTGAGGCGGTGAAAGAGGCCTCTGAGGTAAACCTTCTCCTTCATACAAGCGTGTGACTTGCTCACATTCTGAAGCTGCACCATCCAGCACGATAGGTCCACGCACACCCTCTTGTTCCTGTAGCTCAAAATGACAAAATCCAACATACACCAACTTCAATTCAGCAAAAAGGGTACACAATTCTGCATAAAAAACAGATTTTGACAGTGAAAGTGCGCTTAACTGGAGATGGTGAAGCGGAACCGTTTTCTTGCATGATTCGAGGATGTCCCACAAATTCTTGACACCCATTTTCAGAACGGAGAATGAGAGTATGAGACGTTGCTCTGATTGAGAGGCAGAGACAGTGTTGCTTCTTCAAAAGGAGGGAAAAATGCGAAACTTTTTGGAGAGAGAACGAGAGGTTTCGATTTCAAACTCGTTAGATTGGAAGTAGTTTCGAACAAAGGGACCAAAGAACGACGCCGTTTTGAGACAAATTACGTTTATAATTTAATTCACTAGCTATAATTAACAAAATTTTTAAAATAATTGTTCAGCACAAAAAATTTACTTTTCAACTATAATTATCATTTGAAAAGAACCTAAATAATATTGATTTTCATACATCTTTTTATAAACAATACAATACACTTAATAGTTTTAAGTTTTAACACAATTATTTATATTTATTTATAAAATTTTATGAAAAATAAAAATTATTTTACAATTTAACATAATTTAATAGTAATAATTATAATTAATCTATATCCCAAACACTTTGCAAATATGTAATCTATGTACAAAAAAATAACAATCGTAACATCGTTTAAAGAGCAATTTATAAATTGAAATGCAACTAAAATTACTCCATTATAATTTTCTATAATTTATTATCTGAATAAATATTTTCACCTACCATATTTTACACAATAAAATATTTTTATTTTATATTAATTTTTTTATACTACCAATCTATGTGAAACAAATCTTTAATCATTGTTAAAATAAGATAATTAAGTTTAAAATGTAATTTTATTATTCTCTCTTTAATACAGTACAATAATTATACTTCAATATAAATTAATTGTATTTTATTATATCTAAGAAACAATCTGTTATAATAAAATATAAATTAATATTTATATCTTACACATAATAAAATACAATTAATTTATATTTGAAGTGTAATTATTGTACTGTATTTAAGAGAGAGAACAATAAAATTATATTTTAAACTTAATTATCTCATTTAAATGATAATTAAGGATTAATTTCACATGGATTGGTAGTGTAAAAAAATTAATATAAAATAAAAATATTTTATTGTGTAGGATATGATAGGTAAAAAAATTATTGTATAACTAATATTTAGTGTTTTATTGTGTATGATATGGTAGGTAAAAATAGAAAATAAATGTGAAATGTGTGTTATGTATGCTTTATTGGGGTTTAGAACTTTGTACTATAAAAAAAATAGCAAAATATATAAAAATAAAATCAGATGTGAAAAAAATAGAATTAAAACTGAGATTTCATACCACACACAATGTTAAATACAAATTTAATAATAAAAATATAGTAATAAAATATAAAAAAATTCTATTATAAATGATTTTATTTTGATAAAAAAAACTCGTTTAAACTTTTTAAATAGTTTTATTTTGATATAGCAATTAAATTAATTTTTTTATATTAAGATATAAGAAATATAATACTTGACCAAATAAAAATAGGTTAATTATTTAATTTGGAACTTATTTAAAATTAAGTTAAATATGTAACGGCCGTAAAAATAGAAAACTCTTCCCACTCTCCATTATGAAGAATGGCACTCAACTACCTCACATTTGTCTACCACTTGTTACGGTTTTGGACACACTCCAACGGTACCGTGCTGCCACTCGGACTTACTCAACCTCTCGAGTTAAGACCGAGTCAGCCTAACCCTCAGTACAAGTAAGAAAGCTAAGAACACAATAAAATACAAGAGAAAGGAAGTTTTGGTGGAAATAACACTTTATTACTCAAGTGTTTGTTACAAATGACTCACACACACACAAACTCTAACTTTTACCTCCTATTTATAGCCATCTACCTCCTCAATGGATGGTTGAGATTAAATCTAATCTACGGTCTAGATTAATCATCTAGAATCTTCATTACAAATATCTATCATACCACAACTTTCTAAATATTTCTAGATTATTCCATACTACTATTCATATTTCTATATATATCCACACTCTTCTAGAATACTCCATGACCTTCTAAAGTCTTCTAGAACCTTCTAGGGTATTCCGAGACCTTCTAAGACATTCTAGAACGTTTCGAAACCATCTAGAGCATTTTCAAACACTTCAAAAAACTATACAAACACTGTTAAATTTAACTTTCTAAAATTTACCGTGACATTCTCCCCCACCTAATGCGCAGACGTCCTCGTCAGTTCTGTTCATGATAGCGCTCTAGGTGTTCTTAGAATTGCCACAGATCTTCACAAGCTTCCCAGTTAGCTTCGGTTATCGGGAGTTCTTTTCACTTGATCAAGTATTGGATACTTGGTGGTACTCCTCTTCGTCGCACGACGTGATTAGCTAAGATCTCTTCGATTTCTTTATCAAAAGATCTAATCACCACAGGCGGAGTACGACTCGAGTCACCTTTACTCGGTTCATCTTGGTCTTCATGATGCAACCCTTCCTTTATGGTATGCAAAATATCTCCTTCGACCATGGAAATGGCTACCAACTCAGCCTTGCGGCTCAGCGCATCTACTACCACATTAGTCTTTCTAAGCTTGTATTCAAATTTGAAATCAAACTCAGCTAAGAAATCTTGCCACCTAGCTTGTTTGGAGCTTAACTTCTTCTGAGTTTGGAAGTAGCTTGTAGCCACATTGTCTGTCTTAACGATGAAGTGTGAACCAAGCAAGCAGTGACGCCAAGTTCTCAAACAATGCACTACCGCAGTCATCTCCTTCTCTTGGACGGTGGTGTAGCACCTCTCTGTATCATTCAACTTGCGACTCTCAAAGGCAATAGGATGTCCTTCTTGCATCAGAACCCCTCCAATAGCGTAGTCAGAAGTATTGGTGTGGACTTCAAACACCTTTGAGTAGTCGGGTAGTGCTAGTACTAATCCTTCTATGATAGCAGCCTTCAACTCATCAAAGGTATTTTGACACTCCTTTGGCCATTTTCAAAAGTGATTTTTCTTGAGAAGATCAGTTAATGGTGCAGCCTTGGTGGAGTATCCTTTGATAAACCTCTGATAGTAATTAGCCAACCCAAGGAATGACCTCAATTCAGATACCTTGTTTGGCGGCTCCCATTCTTTGATAGCCTTCACATTTCCTTGATCCATGCAAAGAGTTCCATTTTTAATGATGTGTCATAAGAAGTGGACTTTGTCCCTTGCAAAGGAACACTTTTCCTTCTTCGCATATAGGTTATTCTCTCGTAAGATCTTGAACACGGTTTGTAAGTGTTTTACATGTTCCTCCAAGGTATTGCTATAAACAACAATATCATCCAAGTATACCACTACAAACCGATCAAGGTAAGGTCGAAATATCTTGTTCATCAAGGTACAGAAGGTCGCATGAGCATTGGTCAAGCCAAAAGGCATCACCAACCACTCATACAATCCATACCTCGTGACACACGTGGTCTTAGGCTCATCACCATCAACAATTCTCACTTGGTGATATCCTGACCTCAATCCAGTTTTGAGAACCACTTGACTTTACTAAGTTGATCAAACAAATCAGCTATCAAAGGATTGTTGAGTGCTCGATAGTCAATGCATAGTCTCAACAAACCATCATACTTCTTTTGGAACAAGACTGGTGTGCCATAAGGTGCCTTCGATGGACGGATAAATCCAGCATCTAGCAAATCCTTAAGTTGCTTCTTCAACTCCTCAAGTTTTGGTGGTGCCATCCTATAAAGTGTTGAGGCAGGCGGCTTTGCTCCTGACTCCAATTCAATCTCGTGGTCCACCTTCCTCCTAGGTGGTGGTTGTTTTGGCAACTCGAGAGGCATCACATCTTTATTTTCTTCAAGGACTTTCTTGATTTCAAGAGGAACGTCTTCTCTTTCAGATGTTGACTCCTCTCGTAATAGAGCCAAATATGTAATCTCTCATTTCTTAAACCTTTTCTTGAGTTGCATAGCAGAGAGCATCCATGGTCCTCCAACTTTAGAGACTGTAGGGACCATGCATGGAGACCTTTTGTCCATGACGCATACTATGTCATAGTATAGTATAGGTATTATATTTTCCTTCCTTTGCAAATCAAGCCCGATGACTATTTTGAAATCGTCCATGGATGTTATTGAGAAATTCACAAGACCCTTCCAAGAACTAAGAGTCATCTCAACCCCTTTTGCTACTCACTTAAGAGGTTCACCCTTGGTATTCACAGGTTTGAACCAGCCATTCTTTTCGGTGATTTTCAACCCAAGCCTCTTTGCTTCATCAGGCGTGATGAAGTTGTGTGTAGTACCAGTGTCGATCATAGCCATAATGAAATTTTCATTGATAAAGGCCTTGACATACATCAAGCCTTTCTTTTCTGCGGTGCTTACCTCTTTGCCCTTCACAGTATTCATGAGTTGGATAGATCCAACACACTCATTTACTTGAGTTTGGGCCTCTTGTTCCTCGGCGATAGATGCCAGAGTCCCTGGCTTGGGACAATCCTTCATTTGGTGTGGTCCCTTGCACACGAAGCATCCTCCTTTGGGCACGAAAACTTTCTTTTTCTTGTACTCTTTCTTTGAAGAGTATTTTTCTTCCTTCTTGGTTGAGAAACTCTTCTCCTTGTCTCCCCCACCTTTAGTAGAACTAGGTTTGGAGGAAGACTTGAGTTTAGAGTCTCCCCTATGAAACTCAGTGAGTAATTCGACTACCACGATGGCCTCATCGACAT
The DNA here is from genome assembly GCF_059453495.1 of Arachis ipaensis. Lineage (NCBI taxonomy): Eukaryota > Viridiplantae > Streptophyta > Magnoliopsida > Fabales > Fabaceae > Arachis > Arachis ipaensis. The sequence continues at coordinate 157,666,286 of NC_142440.1, read as the reverse complement.
CCTTAACATTCCTTCTTTGTAGTTCTTGTTTTGCCCAAGGTTGGAGTCCATCAATAAAAAAAAAACAATGCATCCTCTGATGCTAAGTTGGGGATTTGAAGCATGAGAGTAGTGAACTCCTTTACATAGTCGTTAATCATACTCTTGTGCTTCAACTCCCTCAACTTCTTTCTTGCTTCATAAACCACATTCTCAGGGAAGAATTTTATTTTCAATTCCCTTTTGAAATCTTCCCATGTGGCTATGTTGCAAGTACCATTCTCTATATCTACGCATTTTCTCCTCCACCACAAAGTAGCATTATCAGAAAGGTTGAGAGCTGCAGTGCGTACTTTTATTGCTTCTTCGAGCACCCCTTGACCTTCAAAGTACCTCTTCATTTGTCATAGGAAGTTCTCCACCTCTCGAGCGTTCCCCACACCCTTGAATTCCTTTGGCTTTGGAAGATCAATCTTTGTCGTCTCCCTTATAAAGGTTGGTCGAGATTTTGCCTCCTCGAACCAAACTCGAACTTCCTCAAATATCTTCAAGGAATTCTCAGGTTTCTCTTCGATTTGGAGCATGCTTTCTTTGAAAGCATCTAGTTCTCCTAACACGTGAACCTCGAGGGTCTCCTTGTCATGTTCTATACTTTGGAAGCACTCATCCATAGAGAATAGAATATTCTCCAACATAGAAACTCTCTCTTCTAAGAAGTTAGAGTTCTTACCTCTAGACTCACTTGAAGATCGCACCTTCTTGCTTCCCCATTGAGAAGGAATAATATCCCTTCCCCTTTGAGACTCAATATGCTCCATAGTTATGCTAGAAGTTATACCCACAAACCACTTGTGCTCCCTCTCGAACTTTGCTCTGATATCGAATTGTCACGGCCTTGGACACACTCCAACGCTACTGTGTCGGCACTCGAACTTACTCAACCTATCGAGTTAAGACCAAGTCAGCCTAACCCTCAATACTTAGCAAGAAAGTTAATAACACAAGAGAACACAAGAGAAATGAAGTTTTGGTAGAAAGAACACTTTATTACTCAAGGGTTTGTTACAAATGACTCACACATGACCCATACACAAACTCTAACTCTCACCTCCTATTTATAGTTATCCACCTCCTCAATAGATGGTTGGAATTAAATCTAATCAACGGTCTAGATTAATCATCTAGAACCTTCATTACAAATATCTATCATACCACAACTTTCTAAACATTTCTAGATTATTCCATACTACTATTCATACTTCTATATATATCCACACTCTTCTAGAATACTCTATGACCTTCTAGAGTCTTCTAGAACTTTTTAGAGTATTCCGGGACCTTCTAGGACATTCTAGAACGTTCTGAAACGATCTAGAGCATCTTCAAATACTCCAGAAAACTATACAAACACTGTTAAATTTAACTTTTTAAAATTTATTGTGACACACTGCTGTATATAAGGAGTTTAGCTATGTATAATCCGTGGCTCCCTCCCACAGATTCCATAAGCCTTCATTTTCGCATAAACAGCTACACCCTCTAGCGATTTATATAGTTTTTTTCTTTTTCAGAAATCGCTCCACTCTATAGCAGTTTCTAGTCAATCAGCTTCTCTTCCTAATTCGCACTAGATTGTCGCAGATTCTTTGTGTTTCGTAATCCGCTACACTGGTTTACATAAAATTGTGAAAAAGTTTATTCAGATAACGAGTTGCAGAAAGTTGTAATTACGTAATTTTAGTTGCATTTCAATTTATTTAGGTAACTTATACTAATTTAAATAAATAAAATATTATATTTATTTAAAAATTGTTGATAATGATAATGATATTTTAATATTAGTTATGTATATAAGGTAAAACTGAAAATTGTATGTATATTTATAAATGATACTATAAATTTGTATAAAAATATATAAATTATTTTACACATAGTACAATATTTACTAATATATTTTTAAAATTAGAATAAATAATTTGAAATAATTTGTTTTTGAAAAAAATCATTTATATTGTTGTACTTTTTTTTACCCACTAGTTAAAAAAAAAAAAAAAATAACGTTTTTAGTTTTTACAAATCTAAGGCACCAAATAAGCTACGGAGTTCGATGCTGTTCTGTTCCTATAAAAATCTCACTTGTCTCTTTGTACGTGTCACTCTCTCTCTTCTCTTCTCCTCTCTCTCTCTCTCTCTCACAGTCACACCCAAATGGCTCTGCAACTGTGGGAGACTTTGAAGGAAGCAATAGTGGCTTACACTGGCCTCTCTCCACCCACCTTCTTCACTCTTTTGGCACTCTTCCTTGCCATTTACTACGTCGTTTCGGGCCTCTTTGGTTCCTCCGCTAATAACACCCATGGAGCCACCAGGGATTTCGAGCCGCAGATGCAGCCTCTGAAACCGCCGGTTCAGCTCGGTGAGGTCACGGAGGAGGAGCTCAAGGCCTATGATGGCACTGATCCTGAGAAGCCTCTGCTCATGGCCATCAAGGGTGAGATCTATGATGTTTCACAGAGCAGGTATATAAAGATTGGGGGAAAGGGGAAAATTTTGATTTTGATTATGATTATTTTTGCTTTTTGTGATTGGGGATATGGGTTTTGTTTTTGATGGTCAAAGTATTCTTTTTTTTTTTGGGGGGTATATTTTGTATTTTGAACCGAGTGTGAGTTCCAAGGAACTTTTTTGGTTTGCTTTTTAATGAAAAGGTAAAAATAGAAAATTGGGTATTGTATATTTCTTTGAGAATTTCATTCTGTTTGTTTAACTTTAATACTTCTTGTGCCTTTTTTCTTTTTGTGTTGTAGTCAGGTGATGATTTTATTTCATGCTTGTTTCTTATTTATTTATATTTCTGTTGGGTTTGAAACTCTGATTTGTTTTTGTTTGCATGGAGGTCTTATTATTGTTTTTTGAATGTGATTAGTGGTTATTTTGTTGTTGATATCATGAAAAGAGGATGTGCTTCTATGAAAGTTCTGAAATTTGGTGTGTTAAGCTAACTGAAACTATGGATGTATGTAGACCTATGTGGTATCCAAGTACACTCTTAAATTCTAAACCTACATTTTCCAACTTCTGGTAATCTGGACCACTTTTGCTATGTCTAGTTTCAGTTAGGTGGAGAGTGGGTTGGTAAAATCTAGATTCTAGAGCGCTTTAGTGAAAATGACTTTTAACCAAAGTTGTGGCCTATGGTGAAAGTGACTGAATTTTATTTTCAACTCTTCATGAATGTGAGGTTCATGAGGTACCTTCATTTGAACATTTCCACACCTTGTAAGCAACCTAACCTAATCAACCAAGCAGTCCCTTAGTGAGGAGTCAGAAGTGATTTTTTCTCTAGCTGAAAAGGGTGTCTTGTTTGCATGTAGATGCTTCACACACTTCCATCTGTAATTGTGTTCTTTCCAATTTTTATAACTACATCTTTTTGATGAATTTCAAATTGATTTGGAGAAACTATAGAATTGTATGTTTCCTTAATCTGAATGAACCATAGTTTGATTGAAGTGGTTCTCTTTACAGCATTGATGTCCTCTCTATTGTACCCACATAATGGATTTACCTGGAATTATGTTTTGTTATGTTACTTATTTTGAAATTAAGCTTGTTGGAGAGACTGATACTTTGAAGAAATGAACTTTTAGACATATAAAAAAATCATCCAAAAGTAAACTGTCCTACAAAAAATTGATAAATGCTTCTGTATGTGTATTTTCTGTTAGGATGTTTTATGGACCTGGTGGACCATATGCTCTATTTGCCGGCAAGGATGCTAGCAGAGCGTTAGCAAAAATGTCTTTCGAAGAGAAAGACCTAACTGGTGATATTTCTGGTCTTGGACCATTTGAGCTTGAGGCGTTGCAAGACTGGGAATATAAGTTTATGAGCAAGTATGTTAAAGTTGGAACCATCAAAAAGGAAGTTCCAGTGACCGAAGGAGAATTCAAAGGTGAATCATCAGAATCCTCTCCCCAAGATGGTGATGCTCCCAAACCTGCTATTGAAGAAGGTGGCTCCTCAGAAAATGTAGCTGTTAAAAGTGAGGAAAACCCTTCACATGTTGATGCAGATAAAGAGTAATGGCTGATGTCTAACAAACACTTGCAAATAATGGAATCGGTTACATAGAGGCTTATGAGAAAATGTTGATCTTTTGTGGATGTGTTCAACATGATTTGGGACAAGTTTTCTTTTAGTTTAGGTTGGATTTTACTATGGAACTTTGTTTAAATGTTGCATTTGATGAATAATGAATCTTAAAGGGTCAATTTTCTATATTACTGGACCTCTATTTAAATGTTGGTCAATTTTCTATATTACTTTGGTACAACCGATTCTGTTAGTATTGCTTATGTAATTGAGATGCATGGTTGATTCCTGAACACAACAAAAAACCAAGGTTATGTTTGAGAGAATTTTTGAGAATAGAGATTCTGTTAGATGACTTAACATGTTTGATTGAATTACTATTTACCTGTTCTTAACTATCAATTTAAGAGTGTCTAGCATGACAAGTCAGAGCTAGTTCGTTGATTCAACATTGGAAAGTGTCTATGGCCCAATATGGTGCCTAGAATTGAATTTCGAAGACCAGGTACAGTGAATTTTGAATCTGAGGAACTAAAATGGGAATTTAGTATGATTTGTGCAAGCATCTTTTCCATGCTGGCCATCATTCCCAAACAGATGTTGAGAGTCTCTTTTTCATAACACGCATACAGATCAACATTTGAGAACTTCAAAGTACTTAGTTTTCGTGTCAAAGTGATATGATACAAAAGATGGACAGTGAAAAGTGAATTCAAGTTCAAAATTGCATATCTAAAAGGCATATGTATCTTATCCAACATCAAATTTTAGGATTGAATTGCAGGGTGGTGGGGCGTGTGTGGGGGTGTATGACAGGTTTGAAACTTGCTGGGATCTTGGCTTTGTGCATGTTGTTATGAGAGCAGACAGCAAAGTTGTGGTTGGACACTACACTCCTAACAAATAGAAAAGGCCATGCCTTGGATTGTCACATCCATCTTTGTAGTTTCTAGAACCACTCAACCAATCCTTGGATTGTATTCTTTGTCATCATCATCATCTAATCATCAAGAAAGTCTTCTATCCAATACATAATACTATTGTATAGTTGTAAGATATGTGTATTATATATCTTCTTACCATTAGATAATGTGAATTTCATACTAATGTAAGTCTGTTTGATACATAAGATGAACATAAATATCTAGAATCTCCACTCACACATTAAATAGTCCTCTAATTTTTATCGAAGAAATATCAAACCACTTAGTTTGGTACACCTTTGAAATAATTTTTCAATTTTGATCTTAGTTCGGCATGAGATAAACTGGAGTACCCAATTTAAAACTCATACTAAGTTGATTATGATATATATATATATATGCTTTTTATTTCACTTTTTATTTCACCTGTTACACAAAGTAGCTAAAAAATTTAGATATGAAAGCGGGATAAATGATATAATACTTTAATATTGTAATTTTTAGTATTTTTTAAAATTATGGAAGGTATACAAATTAGACTATTTGATTTGTATTTAAAAAAATTTGAGATACACAAATCAAACCCTCAGACTTATGTACCTCAAATTTTTTTAATTTTTTAAATATAAATCGAAAGGTTCAATTTTTGTAAAAAAAAAATTGGACGATTCGATTTTGTACCTTCCAAAAATCGGACGGTCCAATTTTTACTCTTTAAATTAAATCACCTCACATTTAAAAAAAATATCGTAATAGTCCATAATTTAAAAAAACGTCATTATTAATTCAATATTAAAAATAAAAAGTGCGCACAAAATTAGAACTACTATTCATATTATGCAAAAAAAATAGTGACCAAAAAAATATTATGAAAAATAAAAAAAAATAAAAGGTGACGTGTAAAATTAGTACTGCTTTGCTTGCATATTCATTACACTCTACTTACCTACGCCATACCCTATGGTCATAGATTTAAAAGCTCAAATTAATTGAGTTGTCCCATTTCCCTTATTAATAATGAACCAACAACTGCTATTTTATTCAATCAAAATCAAAATTCAATACAAATGAAAAGATGCTAGTTCATCCAGCTTCTTATGTCCATTGCCACTCCATTAGATTGATGAATAAACTTGCCCATAATAACAAATGCTCCATATCTTTTAGAAAAGTCAAGGGAGTTAAGTTACCCTTCTACTGTTTTTTCTTCCTTTTTTGCCTTAAATTTTCCTTAGCCTCTTCCAACTGTATTTTATGATCTCTAAGCAATCCCCTTGTTAGAACTATAAGAAAGAATGAAAGACAATTTTGTACATTGAGACACATAAATAACATTGCTAAACATTCAAATTAGTTAGACACACTTCAATACTCATAGCATCATGGTTTAATTTTTTTGCATTCTTGTATTTTTATCTTAAATTATATTTACCTTTTAAAATCATAATAAGGATATGATTATTTGATTTTTCATATTTATATTGACTTCTTATAAAATAGCTTACAAACTTTAAGTATTTTGATATATTTGAGTAAATTGTTTAACATAATATGTGTTAATATCTTAATTATTATTTTTACATAAAAATATTTTTATGCAAGTAGTCACCGTTATTCTATTCCAGAATACTATGTATAAGTATAACTTCAAAATTCAAAGAGACACTTGAATTTAAGTGTTCATGCATCATATAATTAATTGTTCCTAAAAATAAAAGCTCTTCACATTGTAGTTCTCTCAAAATTTCAAAACTTCTGTGTTGCTATAATAATGAGTTTCTAAACTAAAGTTATGAATAATTTTCTCTTATTGTTATTAATGATTAGAGTCAAACGATTAGAAAACAAAATAGTTTGTAAGAAACAATGATAATTAGAGACATCAGACATGCATGAGGGATGTCTGCACAATTGAGCCATTCAAAAAAGTTAACTAATAAGTTCAATTGTTAAATAAAAGTTTGTAGAGTACGTGCATGTAACATTAGTACTCCTAATCTTTTAGCCATCTGTGGCCAATGAAAACATCAATTATTAACCTAAGGCCTACCTCTGATTGAGATATAATTTGGCTCATGTGTCTACACTCTTATCACATGTTCATTTATTGCAATATATATATATATATATATATATATATATATATATATATATATATATATATATATTAAGGAAGAAAAAAAAAAAGAAAAGAAGAATATACGGAAGTAGTAACAAAATCCTCTGAGTAAATTAAATAACACAACTGCAAAACCACCTACTATAGTATATATGTACAGAAGTTATATAACTAAACACTGAAGTAATGTCTTTTCCATTTTGTGCTATTAAAATCAATGTGTATTATTCATCTTCACTCTCTCTCCTTTTAGTTTCCCTTATCATCTTGAAATTATGAGAGTTCATCATCATAAATCTTCATCCTTAATCATAATGTTCCTTCTTTTTATACTAGTGATGATACACTTAAATCTCTCAAGTTGGAGGCACATTTCCAAGGAACAAAGAACAACAACATCAAGGTTTTTCACTTCATTCCCTAATTTTCATTCAGCACAACAAATTGTTAAAGACAAAAAGGTTAGTAAACTTCACACTGTTACACATGCAACTACACCTGGAGGACCGAATCCACTTCACAACTGAGATTTAAGCACCATTATGAAATTTGTAGTGATATTAGATCTGGGGTGCTATTTTGTTTTATATATATAGTGAAAGAGAATACTTTATGTTAGATTAATTACTTAATTATGTCATGTTCTTATTAGTAATAGTATTTTTAGTTTAATTTTCATCTGTATCTAGCCAAGTTCATACTGAAGAAGATCCTCATCAACTTTGTTCAGGTTGAATTGATTTACTTGTCCTCAATTTCAATGATCCTCATCAACTTTGTTCAAGTTCAATTGATTTATTTGTCCTCAATTTCTTGGATTCTTGTTCTGCAATTGAAATTATAAAAACAAGGAGATACATAAATGAGCACCAGTATGATAAAAAAAAAATTTAAGTACATTTACAAAATCTTCAATCTAAGTTCAACAGAGAAATTCATCAATTCTGTTTTAACCATGAAGGTTTTTTTTTTCCCCTTTTTCACACACAGACACAGTGGTTTCTCATTTTTCAATTACTTCCCTTTAGTTATTTGATTCATCCACAATGTAAATCATCTTAACTAATTCATGAAAATAATTCAAGAAAATTTAATGGAGTTAGTTAACTAAATCTTAATTGATGTAGTAGCACCCTTTGCATGAATTGACACATGGCAAAGATCATGAATTCAATGACTTTAAATCTTTGGTCTGCTAGTACAAGAAGTGAAATTAATAAGTTACTGAGTAGAAAAAAAAAAAAAAAAGAAAAAATTGATTATAGCCATCAAACTGCATATGAAGTTTGCTTTCTAAATTTTTAAATTAAAGCATGAGAAAGTATAATAATAAGTCTTTTATAAAGGTTGTGCAATTCATAAGGTATGTATTTCAATACGAACAATGTTATATGTTCAGCAATAATTTGCTCCCATATTTATAGACGTTTTATACACAATAATCATATAATTTGTACCTATATATACTAAAATTTTGTACACATAAATTAATATAATTTACATTCATATTTTTTTAAAATTTATATACATAAATTAATAAAATTTATTTATTAAAAATAATTTAATATTTATATTGATCAACAATATTAAAAATTGCTGCTCCAAGAGTTTCTCTTTCTCATTTGTTTATAAACAGTGTAAAAAATTATTGAGTTATAAAGTAGTGAGAAAATGTGCTACCCCTATGAAAAGGTGGACACTAAATTTGTCCTGTACTAAGACTACAATTTATAAACTTGCTTGTTGGTGTTAACTTGTCTTGCTCATTCATTATTGCTTTTGCCATCTTCAAATTATTGAAAAATTGAAAGTTTGAAACCATTACCATAACATAATATTATTATATATGTATATAATTTAGTATGTTCAAGGATGCAACTTTTCAACTCATGAGAGCTACATTGAAAGATGATGACGACACTATTTTATAGTGTTTAATTTGTTCAAGTAAATTACATATATAACAAGGACAAAGTACTAATGATTTTCATTTTTTTTTCTAATAATTTTTTATATTACTTTCTTTTAGATTCATAGTTTGATGTATATTAGTTAACTGACAGTATTTTAAATATAATAAAAAACAATTAATTTATATTAGAAATGTAATTATTGTACTGCATCAAAAAGAGAGAATAATAAAATTGTATTTTAAATTTAATTAGCTTACTTAAATTATGATTAAAGATTCGTTTTATATATACTAGTAGTCTATTGAGTATTGACACTTTGCTGAGTTACCATTTTTGCGTATCGGATACATTTTGGACACGATACTCACCGACATTCGTCCAATACGTGTGTCTATTGTGTCAAACTGTGTCTTAATGAAAAAAATTTTTCGGATACGTCTAGACACATTTAAATACCATCACGTGTGAGCGTGTCCAGTCTTATTCTTAACATATATTCTTAAAATAAAGTTAGATATAATATATATTATTATTTATTAAAACAAAAAATATTTTAAATACTTGATATAATTAAAATAAGACATTAAAAATAATTAAAAATTTTTATTTATATTTTAATATTAATAAAATATCAAAATATCATTACAATTTATTTAAAAAATACTTTATATTTTATATGTATGCATGTCCCCTATCATGTAAGATTTTAAAATTTGCGTGTCGTGTTCCGTATCGTATCGTGTCTTCAGTGTCCGTGCATCATAATTCATAGCTAGTAGTATAAAAAAATAATATAAAATAAAAATATTTAACTTAATTACAATTTTTATTGCAGTTACAATCCTTAATAAATTTCAAATTAAAAAATTAATATATTTTATTTTTTTACAATTTAATATAAAAAATAAAAAATAAAAGGACATTGATTTGATTTCTATATCAAAATAAAACTATTTAAAAAATTTATACAATTAAATTAGAAGACCCATAAATACATTGGCTCTATATAGTTCCTCTTATTTTATATTCTATTCTATCACCCAATACATCAAATTAAATGGCAACTTCTGCAAAGTCAATTTCTGACATTTAAGCATATACCACATTTGGTCATGGAATTAATATGCCAACCATAACCTAACTATATCAGGGTATTAGATATTTTTTTTTTGTTTTATTATATAATATACGTTAATTAATACTTAATCGATCGAGTAGGAAACAATCATAATAATAATATAACATAATTAATGGGTTTCAGAACCCTAAAGAAGAAAATTTTGTATTATATTAAAACCAGATTAGTGAAATTTCTAATACCACGCCAAATAATTAATATAACGAAGAGATATGCATATCTATATGACTTTATGTTAAATTTGCTTCAATATTTCATATTCATGGTTATAAAATATTTGATAACAAAAAAAATTTAACAAAAAATTATCAAATTTTATTTTTTCCGTTTTATTTAATATATTCTATAATAAATAAATATTAAATAAAATAAATTTAAACAATTTAGATTAATTATTTTTTTTTGTCTCTCTAATATTATCGTTTTTTATTGCGGTAGACCGTAGTCTCTTACTTGCTAGACTAAACAACCTTCCTTAGACTTTTAAAGAAAAAATGCCACAATTATTTTCAATGACACATTAATATTTCATCAGTGATTTTCTATCCATTCATCATCATCACAATTATGATAGCTTCAAAATCCCTATTAGTCCTTTTTCTTCATCTCATCATCATTCTGTTATTCACACTAATGCAAGGTTCAGCTACTTCTCGTGTAGTCAACCATGCTAATAATAATAACTTAGTGAAAGTTGATGGTCATGGAGAAATGAGATCAGAAACATGGTCCAAATCCAAACATTATTCTTCTTCTATGTTTGTGGAGAGTTATTCAGCAGTTTTATCCTCTTTGAAGAAGAACTCAAAGAAGAACAAGTTGAAGCATATTCATGCAGTTTCTCACAGGGTTGTTCCTTCTGGACCAAACCCTCTTCACAATTGATCACATGTTTCAAACTCTTGTAGTGTTCTGTTTTTTCATGCAGTTAATTAGAGGCTCTTTTCTCTTCTTTTGAGTAAGGTGCAAGTTATCTCATTCCTGATCATGCTATTGTCTTTTTGGTTTTTTTTTTTTGTTACCAGTATCTGATTATTAAGAATTCAACTCCATCAAGATACTACTAAGAATAGGATGAATTTGTGTACCAATCTTTCAACCCAGTGTTACTATCTTTAGTGTGTTCCATTAATAGAGTACAATAATAGATATATGCACTTATTATTGTGTTGTCCTATGCTTTTAATTTGTTCAAGTTTCCAATGGTTCTTTCTTTCTTCTCATGTGCTTTACACTTGGATATTCTGTGTGACCAATGAATTTTGCACTAAAAATTCAAATCCTTTTTTTAGTTTGATTCATCTTCAAATGAGTAGGAGGAACCATGATTAACAATTTGTTTGCGTTACATTTATCTCACCTCAAAAAAGAGAAAAATTATATATACTTTTTTTTTTTTTTGTTAGGATAGAGTTGCCAACTCGATTCATTGCAATAAAAATGAACACAGATCGAATTGATTTACAGGTTGAGGTTTAATTCTACTCGATCACCAGCATATATATATATATATATATATAATGTATTATGGGTGAAGGTGGAACCAAGAATTTTTTATTCATATAGAAGTCTTTAACCACTAAGCGAAGACCTTTAAGTAAAAATTTAACACTTAGGTATATATAAAAGTTAAATCAGTTTAGTGATATATAAATAGTTAAATACTAAATTATAACCCCAATATCTCATCGCATTATTGAATATTGCATTTGTTATGATCCGAGGGTAAGGTAGATACTTACAAGTTAAGGATGAATAAAGTTAGAGTTAGGATGTTATAAAAGCTGTGGATAAGGTTAGGATTGAGTCTAAAGCCTACCTACCCCTAAGTTCGACAGGTTAAGGACGAATCTACCACAAATCTAAACTCCATTTAAAAGTCTGTCATTGGCTAATAAATTATTACATGCAGAATATGGAATTCAAACCCTCAATATTTACTTAAGAGAAAAGTATATGTAGACAATAAAAATATTAAACAATGTAAACAATGGATATATCGGATATTCAATTTACTAGGTATGCGGATGGTTATCCTAATATCAAGATTTAGGTAAATAATTTAAGGGTGTGGTGTATTTTTACATTATTAGACCAATTTTAGAACTCATTATTTACAAAAATTATTATCTACCTAACAAAATTACTTACATGCACAATATGGAATTCAAACCCTCAATATTTACTTAAGAGAAAAGTATAGGTAGACAATAAAAATATTAAACAATGTGAACAATAGATATATCGGATGTTTAATTTACTAGATGTGCGAATGGTTACTCTAATATTAAGATTTAGGTGGATAATTTAAGGTGTAGTGTGTTTTTACATTATTAGACCAATTTTAGAATTTATTATTTACAAAAATTATTGTTTACATAGCAAAGTCTTTACTTAAGTACACGAGTAAGCTGAGATCAATCAATCAAGTAAAATTATATATTTGTAGATTTGTAGACTTTTTGGTCCAACATAGGGTGTTTTTTTTTTTTTTTTGGTCAGATGGATTAGACAGTCCCTAATCCTAGGCATTACTCATGTATTACACACTCACACAACACACTCACACACACTACATGAATTCTTTTTAAGGGTTCATAGGGTCTTCCGGTCTTGGGCTTAATCTACTTCCAGATCCAATATATAGCTATTTTTTAAATAAGCCCAAAAGAAAATTTAAGATAGAAGCTTGAAAAAGCGATTATTCTCCATCAAATTCGTACGGCCACGACCAAAACATAATAATATAATAAAAATAAATTCATATGGCCTGGTTTCAGAAGGTCACAGATTAGTCCAAAAAAAAAAAGGTCACAGATTTAACGAGCTCTAGTCAATAGATTTGTGGTGAAATATGAAGCTCTTAATGATAGTATAATTGTTTTCATTAATTAGAAGTATAGGCTTAATTTAAACTCAATTGATTATCAATGTTGAATGTAAACTACTAATTAAGATAATTTTGAATATATATTGACCCTTCATTTTTTATTAATAGAATCTAAAAAAAATGAAATTAAAAGATGCACTTCGTCCGAATCCCCATAATAGCATATCCATCATCCATCATCCATCATCCATTTCTTATTAATATTAATTAATATTAGTACAGCTATCCAAATCTAATACATCATTTTCATTGTATTTTTATTTGCTTTATGTAGAATCATTTTCCAAAACTATAATGCTCCATTTTTTTAAAAATAAACATCATTTTCATTTTTTAGATTCATTAAATAAATTCAAAAAATAGGAGAAACATTTCTTTGAAAAAAGAAGTAGTACCTATCACAATTCATAAGTGACATAATTCTATTCTCTTCCTTTTTTTTTTGGTTAATTTATTCTATATTTTAGACTTATAGATCCATTCTGGGTCAAAACATAGCAAGGAATAATAATTACTTATATTGGAGTATGTATTAGAAATTTAAAACAAAAAAATGTAAAGATTCCATAGGAAGAGAGGGAAAGAGAAGAAGTGAAAATCCCAGAAGGCCCAAAAAAGCAGTTAAAGGTATTGTTGAATCCGTGGCTTTGAAAGTTGTGTATGATGAAGGCAACAAAAACAATGAATGATTGGAGAAACGTGAAGCCAAGACTCAAGAGGTGGTGGTGGGGACTGGGGACACTTTGGTCTTTTTAGCAGAATCCAGCGCCAACTTTGCTCAACAAAATAAAGTACTATTCAAAGATGACTTAAGAGAAAAAAAGCATCATCACAAGTTCCAACCATAGAACAAGGAACAAAACATGCATAATTTATATACAAAATTTTGTGAACTAACCTTCATACTTAAACATACTTAGTTAACATAACATGTGTAATAATTAAATATATATAGATTCTTAAAAAAATTGAAAAAAATTTAAAATAGTCTCTGACAATTATCTCGAAAGACAACGAAGTTCTTGACAAAAAAAATTCAACCCGGCTCCTGACAATTACCTCGAAAGGACAACGAGGCTCCTGTACCAAAAAAATAACATTAATTTTTTTTTGGGTTTAGGGTTTAGGGTTTATGTAAAAAAATGTTATTTTTTTGGTACAGAGGTTAATCAGTTCAAAAAAAGAAAAGATCAGGGACCGAATTGAGTGTTTTTTTTTTTCTTGGGGTCTCGTTGTCCTTTCGAGGGTGGGGTATTTACTCTAAAAAATTTTGTATCAGATATTTTTGTTTCTAAAAATTTTTTTTTACATAAAAATTTACTTTTAAAAATTTATTTATTCAAATAAAAATAATAACTTTAATTAAGATAAAAACTTATACATCATAATTTTTATAAAGTTTAGACACACAATTTTTTTAGAGATAAAAATATCCGACGCAAAATTTTTGAGAGACATATTTAAAAATATAATCATAAAAAAAATACAAATAAGCAAGGACAATTTTATAACTAATTTTTTAATTAGAATAAAATGAAAAATATTCTAAATTGAAAAAAGTGATGGTAAATAGACACGAAAAAGGTATATAGTGAAGAAAGTTTTCTCTTTTGTGAAGAGAAAAAAAGAGATCTAAAGTGGAGTGTGTACGGTGAAAGCAGACACAGAACAGAAGCACATAAGATTGCATCACATAAGATAAGACTTAAGAGAGATTCATAGATAGATAGATGTCATAATGTTGAAGTGTGCATCACAATGGAAGCACCCAAACATAGGAAAATTCTACTATCATAGTTTTCTAAGAAGAAAAATGAGAAACCAAAACCAAGTTGCAAAATGCCAAATGTGTTTGGCACCACGTGGCCATGCAAATTCTTTTTTTTTTTTTTTTTGGGTTTGTCTGAAAAATGCAAGTTATGTTTATGGAACCCCATTTTCTCTTTTTCTATGTTTTCTGACTCGGTGGTAGGTACTAGGCTAGTGGCGCACACACACTATACACAGAAATCGAGACAGAGAAAAAGAACACATACAATAACAATAGTAGCCAGTGGGGGTCACACAAGTTCATAGAGAGAGAGATATATAGATAGATACAAAGGTTCAACACAACACAGCCAGAGGAACTTGATTCTCCGGCCACCGGAGACTTGCCGGAGCGGATGGAAGACCCCAGCTCCGGTGACTGTTTGCCACAAGGTTGGACTGTGGAAGTTAAAGTCAGAAAGAATGGTAGGAGAGACAAGGTAAACCCCTTTTTCTCTCTTTTGACTCTACCAATGTTATATCCTGCTTCATTGTTTTTATGGGGTTTGAAGAAAATGTGAGATCTTGGAACTAGGCCTACCTAGTTGGGTTCAAAGACTGGAAATTTTTTAGACTTGTACTTGGTTTTGTTGTAGTGTGCTATGTTAGTATGTTTAGTACTCTGTAGTCTGAAAAATCTGAGGTTGGAACTTGGAATCTTTGGTGTTGCTTAATGCTTAACTTGTTTTCAAGGAAGGGTTTAGGAGTTGCTGTGAATTTGGTTATTTTTCAAGTTAAAGAAAAGAAAGGAGAAAGAGAGGGGAAAATGTTTCATGCTTGACATTTGAGATTAATTTATGCTTTGCATGTTATCCATGGACCCTTTGGATTGTATCTCCAGAAAATCACTGTTACTTGTTGAATCTATAAGATGAGCACAGGATCTGCTATGCTCTTTTGAAAAGGAGAAATTTTGGGATAATTTTCTCATAAGAAAGTTTAGTGAATGCCATATTTGGGTTCAATTTATGACATGGTTTTTGGTTTCTTTTATTGCTCTATATCCCTATTTGACTTGATTTAAAATGCAAGCACATTTCTTTAATAAAAACTCTTTATCAAAGATGATATTCAAGGTAAAATCTTATATTTATTGCAGTATTACTTTTCACCCTCGAGCGGACTAAAATTCAGTTCCAAGGTAGAGGTTTTTCGGCATCTTGAAAATGCTCGGAACAAAGTCGGCATTCAGAGAGTTGCGGACAATGTCTGTCAACAAAATCTTTCTTTTCATGGCATTGTTTATGTTTAATGTGTATCTTGTTGTTTTAGCTTATGTGGTAAAACTTTGGTTATTCAAGCGATCTAGGTTGTAGTTGAGAAAGGATTGCCGGCCGGATCGATGAAAAAGACCAGAATCACAACGAAGGGCGACACAGTTAGGAGAGATTCCGTAAATAACACTCTCTTGGTCCCAAATTTTGTTTGTCCCACACAATATTTGTCTCTTTTTTCTACCTAGAATCTATTATTGCATTGTCAATTGTACCCTTAAATTAACTATCATGTTAGAGGAAATTAAATTTGGTTTTTCATTTCCTATATCAGATGCTGATATTTTATATGGTAGTTTTGTAACTTTACTTTTTTTAATCACTTGATTTTAGATTTCTTAGTAGTGTGCATTTATCCAATAGTAATACACTAATTCCATAGTACATTGCCACTTACTCTTCAATTCCATAGTAATAATTGAAAATAACTGTTTGACTTCTATAAAATGAAAAAATGCCTCTTTCTGGCCATAATTATTCATATTTTGATATGAATATGTTAAGCAATAGTATAGTAGTATACAGATACTATTAATTTATACTTCAATCTTCTCTTTCATCATTCACATCCCCTCATATTAAGGCAGAAATTGCATTGACAATCAGAGTCTGTTCACACATTCCATGAAAACACTCCACTGATTAAATGCATTTACTCATATCTGTAACTGACTATGACTCAAATTTGAGTTATAAATGTCTCTGGACACATATGATAAATGGCCGTTGACTGTCCTGAAATTATGACGGCTGGTTAACCTTTTCGACAGTATTTCAGGAGAGATCTCTCATGCTTACTCTTTCATTTGAACACTCAAGTGCTTTATACATCTATATATAACACCTCTGGCCTCTCCTGAATGACTCACTTCTTCAGATTATATGCTTTTCTTTGCAGTACTACATAGATCCTGCAAGCGGCTATGTGTTCCGCTCGCTAAGAGACGTTGATCGTTATCTTGAATCTGGGGAAATAGGAAGGAACGCGTTCAAGCCGAAAGACAACAGTGATACAGAGTTAAAAGCTGACAAGTTCTCTGTAAGGATTGCCACCTTTGGGCTTATTGTAATTCGATGAACTTTTACTTCTGCATGCCATGCTTTTTGTGTATGAGTTGATGCTAAATGTGAAATAGAAAAAAATTATGTTGGTTAGGTTACTCTTCTTTTGTTGTGTTACTGTTTTCTTATTTTGCTTGTGTTAATGAAGGGGGAGTTCTATGGAGTTGGTTAGGTAATCCATCATTAAGAATATTACAATTAGGAACAAGCATAACTCATTGTCATATCTAACTATATTGGTACCATAATTAATATTCATTAGAATATTTTGTCTTAAAATTATTTCTGTTAAATCTGTTGTCTTAAAACTATTTCTATGAAAAGATTTCTACTTTATTAACTTCTTAATTATTGTTCATTTTTCAGCCAGTATCGACCACAAAACCAACTGTATCTGTTAGCATGGGTTTGAACTCAGATTCAGACAGGATATCCAATGATCAACAGGATCAAAAGCCTGTGTGTTCAGCAGAATATGCATCTACACCAATCTCTGAAAATACTTCAGCTCAGTGTAAAGTTCCCAATTTCTCTCTTATGTACACAAATTGTTATAATTTTTCCTTTCAACAATTTAGTTTTATTCTAAACATATGCAAGCTTTTCTTTATCAATGTTACTTTATAAGATCTTGCATGCATGTATCAATGTATGTTTATTACATGATCTAGGCGTGATGGGAACAAAATCGACCACCTTAGGCTCGGATCAGATAGAAGGGAAGGCTAGTGAAGAAGATTCTCAAGCAAAGCAACTTCCCCAAAATGAACAAATGGAAAATGAAAAATCTCAAAAGCGACAAAGGCGTAAAAAGGAGATCAATCTTCCTCGCCGTTCCTCAAAGCGCCTTGCTGGAATTCAGCTTGATCCAGTTCCAGAACTTGTAACAAGAAGCCGAGCACGCCGAGCTGCAGTTAAACAATCAGGCCAGGGAGAAACCATCAGAAATGAGGATAAATCCTCTAACAGCTTGCCTAATGCCGCAGCGAAAAGGATGAATGTGACTGATGGTGGATCAGAAACAAAGTGCAAGTCTGAGAGTGCAGCAAACATGCTACAGTCAACTAAGTTCTCTACTCCAGAAAGGCTTCCCAACAAGACTACAGAAGAGGATGGAAGCAACAAGGATCAAGAATGCTTCTCATTTTGGCCTCAAGAGAACAATGCTACTATGAAAGATCCTGTGCTTGATTACTCCCATGAGTTTCCTCTTAAAGAACTGCTACAGGACCCATGCATTGCATTTGCAATACAAACTCTCACCGGCGAAACATTCGAAATGCAAGTATCCGGCGAATCAAGTGAGCATTCTGAAGCTCTTACTGCAAATATGGGTGGTGATGACAAGGGAGGGTGCAATGTGTTCTCACATCCAGAAAACTATGCTATTATACCGCAACAACATGCCGGTGCAGCCGAAACAGCAATCAAGACTAATGAAAACCAAACAGGATCATCATCTTCTGAAAAGGAACTTGATGTTTCATGGATGGATCCATGCATTGAATTTGCAATCAAAACTCTCACTGGCTCCATCCCATTAGATTCAGAGCAGAATCCCAAGAACTGCATTCAACAGCAGCTTAGCTCATCAAACACAAATCCCGGTGACATGGCCTATAAACAGGAACCAATGTTTAAAGAGTCTTTTGTGGATCCAGCAGCATCATCAACACACAAGAAATGTTGACATGGAAAATTCTGGTGGAGCTAGACTCCCTCCTTGTGGTGATGATAGAAGGAATGTTTGCTAGAAAAGTGAGAGAATCAATAGCTAACATATGAATGTACAGTTTAGGAAGCTATGCAAAGAACAAGTAGAACTTAGGACTCTTGCCTTTGTATGGCTATGGTGCTTTTTTTTGGGTCTTTAATCCTTTAAACTAGTCTCATAAACTGTAGAATTTTCTCTTAGCCCTCTGAGGTAGGTTGTAGTTTTCATGTTAGCATGAAAGTAGAAATGGTGTATAATTTTAAGTTTTTCAAAAGAAGGTATTTAGTTACTTTAATCTAAGTTACTTATGTAGAATTTTCCTATGGTAGAACTTAGGACCATGAATTGCATTGCATTTATAACATATCAAACGGTTTTGATGATGTTCGGTAACAATAACAATGCTGGGATCCAGAAACTGCCTTAAAGAAGGAAAAAAAATTATCTCTATTTAAGGTTTATGGTTGCAACATGCAACAAGTAGGATTTGAACAGCAACTTTTTTTTTTTCAAAGTCAGATAATTTCATTCATAAAATATGAAAGAAATATATAGGTATCCATATATAGGATAAATAAAAAAAAAAGAGTATATATCCATTTTGGTCCTCAAAGAATTTTAAACTGGATATTTTAGTCCCCAACTAAAATTAATTAGTCGATTGGTCCCTAACAATTAACTCCGTCAGTCATTTAGGTCCTTTATTCCGTTAATTCTAACGGAGGACAAAATAGTCCCTAACAACTCTAACAGGGGACAAAATGGTCCCTGATCTCCTCGGTTCGGAAACGACACTGTTCTCTCCCAATTTCCATCATATCTCGCATAACACTAACAGTCTAACACTGTAACATCAAACTATATAATGCACACTCTATAAATTTAATGTTCACAAGAAAAAAAAATCCTCCACGGGTTGAGTTGCTGATGTGATTTGTAATTTTAGAAAGATTGAATACTAGAGATAGATTATGTAAGTTTAAGATTGTACCAGAAGCGGAATCCTTTTGTGTCTTATATAAGAATAGATTGGAGACGGTACATCACTTGCTTTTTCATGTGATCGTATATGGAAGTTGTGGGGATCAATCTTGGTAGATTGGAGTGTGATTTGGGTTTGGCCAGGAACCACCAAAGAATGCTTTGAGGTGTGGATGGATAGAAAGATAAAAAAAGATATGAAGAAAGTGTGGATGGTGTTATTTTTTTTCTGTAATATGGTGCACATGGAGATATAGAAATAACATTGTCTTTAATAATGGAGTGTTGGTATTAGAGAAGTTAAAGGAGGAAGTTGTAGAATGCACAAATCGATGGTGTCAAGATCGACAATATAGGAGTAATTGATGTACTTATGAGTGTAAATATCAAGTCTAAGGAAAATAAGAAGACATATGAAGTTGATTTTTGATGCATGATTTACTGATCTATGAAAAAGGCCAATAATTTTGCAGAGTAAAAATTGAAAGGAGAATGATCATGATTTGATGTTGTATAAGATCGGGTTCATCTTGAAGTGTCTTTGGAGGAGCTAAAATCATTATATTCTTTTGCTCACTGTTTGCTTTTTATGCTAGTTTTTATGTTTTCTTTGTAGTTATTGCTCTGTTTTTGTTACTATTTTTTTGGAACTACGCCCACTTTGTTTGGAATTGGGTGGAGATGTAATTATCTAAAAAAAAGAAAAAAAATCCTCAATTTGTTCTCAACCAATTTATACTCAGGAAACTAATGCCTATGTCTCTCAACTAGATGTCGTCTTCGATGGATCCCATGAATCCAGACAGCAAGTCATTTGTTAAGACTCCGAAAGAGAAGGAATGAAGCACTCGGTGTCTATTTCAAATGAGAATTTGCATATGATGTCGAAGGAGAATCTTCTCATGATATCCTAATGTCCAACAATCTATGTTGCTTGCCGGAGAGTGGAGAAAGGTGTGCCCTTGGAATAGTTGTGGAACTTGGTCTTGAAGATGTTGTGGACGTTGTCGGTGTTGGAGGTGATGTTATCAAAGACATGGAAGTGGATGCTTTTGGTGGATGAAGTACAGAGGAGGTGGATGTACTAGTCACAAAGATTTAGGAAGTGTGTGGTCCATGACATATTGAGGTAGGTGCGACACGTGTGACAATTACACCATGGCTTAATCTTTGAGCTAAAGAGGAGGAAGGAAAAGATGGAAAAGAAGACTGTGAAGGTGAAGAAGGAGAGTATGAATGTTAGGATTATGCGAGATATGATGAAAATTGGGAAAGAACAGTGTCGTTTTCGAATAAAGGGGTCAGTGATTATTTTGTCCCTTGTTAGAGTTGTCAGGGATCATTTTGTCCCATTTTAGAGTTTTCAGGGACCATTTTATCTTCCGTTAGAGTTGACGGAGCTAAGGACCTAAATGACTGACGGAGTTAATTGTTAGGGACCAATTGACTAATTAATTTTAGTTGGGGACTAAAGTGTCCAGTTTAAAATTCTTTGAGGACCAAAATGGGTATATACTCAAAAAAAAAAAAAGACTTTCAACGCTCTACTATAGAAGTAACATCATGTAATAATCTAATAAGAGAAATAAAAAAATAAAGTACTCATCAATTAGAAAGTGGAAATTTGTTGAAACTTTTTCTATAGCTTCAAAATTGATGTCATTATCTTTCGTAGACCCTAAAAGTAAAGATTTGAGGAATTACTATTTTATTTTGCAAAAATACTATAAGTATATTAAAAATTAATCATTACATTAAATATTTTATATATATATATATATTAAATAAATAATCATCCGTATAGTAAAATAATATCCGTAGAAGTGGAAATTTGAATCACAACACTTACTTAAACGAAAGAGTGAACAATTACTCAACTAATCTAAGTTGATTATAATAGATGAATATTAATATTGATATGTTCATTAATGAATCAGTTAGATTAATATTATTTCCTTCAAATTTTTATAAGACACAATCTTTTTTCCTTGTATTAATAGTAATTAGGGGTGGCAAAACATGTCGAGTCCATTGGACCGACCTGTGAAATCCGCTTAAAAGGCTGGTTGGGTTTAAGATTTGGAACATGCCAAATCTGCACCGCCGAATATGCGGATTTTGGCAGGCGGGTGGACCGACCCGCCGGAAAATTTTTTTTATTTTTTATTAAATAAAAGAGTTATTAGTGCTACAAAATTAATAGTTATATAATTTTTAAATATTTTTTTTTCCATTTTTTGTTTCTATGATTCTTTTAGTTATTAACTTTATTTATTTTGTTTTACGATTTCGTATATATACTCAAATTATGTGACTTAATTTTTAAAATAAAGATGATTCTATTGACAAATATTATTTTGAACAATTTTATTGAAGTTAACAATTAAAAAAATAATAATAATAAATTATATTATAATTTGACTATTTTTATTTGTATTTGATTTTTTAATTATTATTTTTTATTAATTTTAATGAATTTTATTTTTTTTAAAAAAAAAGTCAAGCGGACTAATCTGCTGGCCTGCTAATCCGCCATAAAACAGGCTGATTAGCATTTTAAACCCATCTTAATTGATGAGACGGAAAAGTTGCATAGTGCGGTGCGTATCGAGTTGGGACAGGCCAACCCACTTTGCCACCTCTAAATTAGTAATAGAGTATATTTATTTTTTCTATTGATACGATTATTATTTTAATGATCATTTTAAATAATTTAAAACATTAAAAAAATGTCAAAATTATCACAAAATTTAATTTTATTTATATTCAAATATATATTATTATGAAAAGTGTGGAAATGGATTCAAAAGAAATACATGGTCACTTTAACCTTGCTGCTATTTTTTTTAATCTTCTTCTAACCATATTTCTCGGGCATAACATCTTTTTTCTCACATCTCTTTCATTGGTACAGTTACATCATGCGGGATACCATGCATATGTTTTTAAATTTGATTAATAGACAATTATACTTCATCTCAGACTTGTAAACTTCTTGTCAAAAAAATAAAATGAATTAAATTTTAAGATTGCTTATTTTTTAGCCAGATAGATGACTACCGTCCCATTTGTTTGCGGGGGCGAGAAGGATTGACTCATTTGCTCGGATTTAACAAATAAACACTGAAAAATAAATTTATACTCATTTTTTGGGAATTAATGAATGCTTATATACTACTGATAAAAAATCCACATATAACAATCACTCAAACAAGAGATTTCAAGATTAAGTATATTGTGCTCAAACCCTCAAACACCACTAACAAAGAAATACATAGATAACAATGGTTCAACAAGGAATATTAAGATTAGGTATATTTGAGATTACGATGGCTTTCAAAACTTTTATAGAGGCACTTATATCTTGGAGTTTTATTTCATGCAAAATTTATTAAATATGTGAACAAGTCTACCATGCAATTTATGTTTCTTAGAGATGGTATTTCATGTTAATTTTATTGAATATGTGAACAACTCTATCACATAATCGATATGTTTAGACCACTTTTTTTAATAAAAAATATTTAAATAATAGCATCTCAACAAATTATGCTTATCAAATTTATTTTGTTCTTGATAATGAAATTCTTAAATAATGATAATACAACTTAAAAAATATTAGAAAAACTACTAGACAAGCATTAAAAATCATTCGCTTAAGATTTAATTGCTTTGTTAGTTTTTTGTGCTTTTATCAAATTTCTAATATTGAAGTTTAGAATTTACTTTTTTTTGCTAAATAATTTTTTTAGTTAAGTCTTTACTATCTATTTTTTATTAAAATATAAATGTTTTTTGAAAATTATTTTATCGATTAATCTAAGATGAATTGCAGAATAACAAAAAGTAAATCTATTAAGATAATTATATTTTTTTTCTTAAAAATAATTACAAGTAAAAATCTAATTAAAAAATATCTATTATAAAGACCAAAGTATAAATTTTCTATAAATACCTAATTAAAAATTAGTAAAAGAATAAAGTGACAACTAAATCTTGAGAATTTATATTTTGAACAAATTAGTCTTAAAAAAAAGTATCAATAAAGTCTTTTAAGATGACAAATATGGACACGTTATCTTCAAATTAGCCTCTATGATTATGATAGAAAGTTTTAATTTAAACTAACTTATCTACATTTGTTATTTTATAGGACTTTATTGATATTTTTTTCTTTAAGGACTAATCTATTCGGAATGCAAATACTCAGGATTCAGGAGTTTATTTGTCACTTTACTCTTAATAAAATTACATAAATGATCAATCTTTAGTTTAAATAAGAGTAAAAACTCAATTCGATCTCTGTCTATTTTCACAAAGGACAAAACACCCTTTGTCCAATAAAAAGAGACATTTCAGTCCTCAACTTTTTTATTTTAGGATAATACGACTCTTCTGTTAAAAAATAATTAAATAGTAACAAAAATTAGTTTTTTGTGGGAGTTTTATTTGTAATTTATGGATTTTAAACCCTACAAAGTTTTTTTCAACAATATAACCAATTAAGACCATTACTACCACCATCTTTTTTATTCTCATCATTATCATTATCACTTCTATCTTTACTATTTTTATTGTGTAACCATATTTTATTATCATTATTATCTTCTCTACTGTCATCATTACCAATATAAATATCATCAACATTAATATTATCGTATTTCATTTCTTGTTTTATGCTATTTTTTTCTCTTAAAAAGTCTACGTATTGTAATTACTTTTTTTCCTATAACATTATTTTTAATAATAGTGTTTCCCTATTTAATCACTGTCGGTGAAAATTTTTCTCAAAAATAAACTTATTAATAAGTTGTAGAAGTTTAAAACCTTTACAAATTACAAATAAAATTTTCACAAAACTAATTTTCATTACTATTTAACAAATTTTTTAATAAAAATATCGTATTATTCTAAAATAAAAAAAATTGAAGGCTAAAATGTCCTTTTTTTTTTAACAAAAAATACCTTATTTTTCGTAAAAATAAACAAAGACCCAATTGAATCTTACTAAACAAATAATTAGTTTGTTGACACAACATTTTACACCGGAGTCAAATTTTCAAAATTCAGTTGATTAAAACTAGGGGTGCACAGATTCGGCCCGGCCCGAAGGTTCGGTCCGGCCCCGAATACTTTATGGGTTAATTTGGTATGATTTCATCGGGTTTAGAGTCGGATAAGGGTCTCAAAAATAGACCCGGTCATTATTTCGGGTCGGGTCCGGGTCATAGCTCGGGTCACCCGGTGGCCCGGTCATCATACACAATTAATATTTTGTGTTATTAGTGATGGATCATGACTATTCTTATGTGGAATTTAAGTATTATAAACCTTAATATTTTGTGTTATTAGTCATTATAAGATTATAAGTTAATGTTTTATGTTTAGAATGCATAAGACTTTAGACTAATGCATAATATTACATTATTTATATTAATTTAAATATTTGGTATTATTAGACAATATTAGTATTGATTGTGGTTATGCTTTCATTTTAAAGAAGGGTTGGTTCTTGTTATATTTTTCTAAGTGAATTTTACCATGTTAAATAATTGTTGGAGTCTTGGAAATTTGGATATTTTTATATGCTAGCTTACAAGAAGGTATCAACATAATGTAATGTTAACGGCCCGATTTTCACCCGATTTTTACCCGATATAATTGTGGCCCGAAAGTATATTGGTTTCATCAGGTTTAGGGTCGGGTTCGGATTTAATAAATAAACCCGTTGTATATTTCGAATCGGATCTGGGTCACATCAAACCCGGCTTCACCCGGCCATGTGCACCCCTAACTAAAACAATTAAGGCCCTCTTCTTGCCCCTTTTTTTTTTTTTAAGTATGTATATAAAAAGCGCGGGAAAAGCAAGCCTCATTGCCGCCAATAAAATCCCCAAATAAAACCCTCTCTTTTTGAGAAAGAGAAAACAGAACAACCGAGAAGAATGGAGATTCGAGTAAGATGCAACTGCGGAGAAGATAAAGAAGAAGAAGGAAGATGCAAAGAATGGGCCATCGTTGAACTCCAAGGCGTCGTCGAACCCCAACCAGGTTTCCATGACTCCCTCCCAAACCTTCAAATCGGAACTCTCTGCCGTCCTTCTTCTCAGGTCCACACACAAAAAAAAAAAAATCATTTTTTTATTGCACCCCACAAATTAATTAGAGATTTTTATTGCGACCCATGATTTCTTATGCACCATTG
The DNA here is from genome assembly GCF_059453495.1 of Arachis ipaensis. NCBI lineage: Eukaryota > Viridiplantae > Streptophyta > Magnoliopsida > Fabales > Fabaceae > Arachis > Arachis ipaensis. The sequence goes on along the minus strand of NC_142440.1, from coordinate 157,640,184 downwards.
GTTGCGTGAACGGTCCTTGTTGTTCAGGAAGTGTATACTTTGACTATTGGGTATCACGAGCTGACTGGGTCAAAGGTTCCTCTGAAGAAGCCAATGATGGTGCTCAAGAAAGTGAAGCACTCTCCCATTGACAGAGGAGAAAGCAGCGGTTGTGGTGAGGTTGAGCTTCAAGTTGTTGGAATCATTCGACATAGGATCCTGTTCAAGAACAGACCTAAAGCCCTCATTTCTAGTAAGTCATTCCCTATGCTTATATACTTACATCTGTCCCTTGTTGGAATTTCAATATTTGTGGAACAAGGAAAAAGAGTGCCAATGCTCTATTATATTATATTTTATTGTCACCATATGTTTTTTCTTTTTAAAAAAAAAAATTGATGCCGTCCTCATTCTAATACCTTAGTCCTTTGCTTTTATCTTTAAATAGTGTTTGGTATCATAGTTATTTAAATTTCTAGTGTGCAAATATATATTAAGGGTTTTACTAGAACTTTAGAAGTAGATTTTATTAAAAAATTTTTTTTTTTTAAGTTATTGATTCCTTGAAAGGTATTGAATAATTCAAAGTTTTTTTATTTCAAAATTCTTAAGAACACTAGTTAGCAAAACATTTATAGTGATTTAACACTTAAATTTTATGAAAATACTAGAGTCAAAATATTTATATAGACCACTAGATAAATAAATAGATCTAAACACTTTAACTTTATTCTCTTTAACCATCCTCCTTGTGTTTTGTGGGCTGTTTTTTGACTTTTGCTATTTGTGTAGCATTACTCCTCATTGAATGTGCTATTGCTGCTTTCAGTTTTCTTTATTATTTTACTTTTGATCAAAATAATTGAGATGTTAAATTGTGGACACAAGACCATCTTAGAGCTCATTTGTTCTTTAAGTCTTCCTAAGAAAAGTAAGAATTTGGCTTCATTCTTTTCTGAAGTTACTTTTAGCAAAAGTGCTTCATAAAGTCAAATTCCTCCCCCTCCCTTTTATTTTATTAGTAAAAAAATGTAAATCAAACACACTTATTCTTATGCTGGCAGCACCTTAGAATTTCCCTTTGTATATTAGGACAGTTGTGGAGCAACATATGACACATAAAAAAAGTGTCAGCATTTACAAGTTTTTTAGCGAGTCCCATTTGTTAGGGAGATTCTTAGGTGCATTCAGGTGTAATACAAAACCGTTGAATGTGTGTCTTATAACTTATGTGGGTCATTCTTCTCTCTCATTTTAGTATTTACATTTTCACTTTAATTTTTATTTAGTTTTTGAGTGCTCTCATGTAGCATGGCATGAGAATATTAAGAATCTTATCATCTGGTGTTATGCCTTTGGCTTTGGCTTTGGCTTAGTGCTTGCTCACTTGGTAGTAAGTGGAGTGTCCCTTTTTCTCAAAGTTTGAGGCTCAAGCAAATTATAAATATTATCATCTAATTAATTTAATATCACATCATTTGAAAGACTATAACTATAACCATCTAAAATGTTTTGAGTTCTTGAATGTTGTGTTCAACATAAATTCTTACACTATAGGTGGATCAGAATTAAACATAATACTAATAATGGTAAAAGTCTAATAATGATCTAGTATTATATATTTCTGTTTATCTTCTTAGGCATTATTAATACAAGGAAATTTCAAATTTCAACTAAGATATGGTCCATGGTCTAAGACTTAACATAATGGGAATCTTTTTTCCTTTGGCTCTCTATCCGTATGTACTTATGTATGTGAAAAAGATTCTGATGTAGCAATCTGCCTACCTTAATGTGGGGTCTCACATGGTTCTGCTGTACAGCTTGTATTGCAAAACCACAAGCACTATCTTTCTATCATTAGCATTTCAAGGAAAAATCCTTTATTTGTTAGGTAATTATCCCAAAACATAAAATACAAAGGCATAGAGATAATAATAAAAAAGAAAATTGTTTTGGTAAAGTTGTTGTCTGCCTTTATTTGTCATTTTTTTTTTACTGATTGATGTTTTGGTGTCAATTTGATAAAATTTTTACTTTTTGAAAATAATTTATTAAAATCAGGTTATGAAAGATAATTTTTTTAAAAATTATATCATTTATATTTGATAAATTTAATTAAAATAATAAAAGTGATTTTTCATAATAAATATAAATATAAATGTAAATTTAGATATTTATTAATATATAAGATTATGTTAGATTTTTAAATTTTAATATGTATGAGCGAACTTCAAAAAATATCTACTTAAATATTTATAAAAGTATCCGTAATTTTTAAAAATTATAAATACAAGCACATAATCTTTTTTATTTATCAAATACAAAATGAAATACTTATGCTTCTCTAATAAACTTTACTAAACCAACCAAGTCTCAATATTATTTATTTTCTAAAAAGATATTCAAACATAGTCTTTTCAATTTGCAATCTATCTATTTGAACACGTCACCCATGTCACCTTCTTATCCCTTAAATGTTCTCAATCCAAGATGATCACTCCTACCCTTAAAGAAAACACTGCCTACCCCAATCAAGCAGTCCCAACCCATGAAATAAAGCCTTCATAATTTTTCCTTACATGCTTCTTTGTACTAGTATTTGTCCTTCTCAATGTTACCAACTTTTGCAAGTTGCAACTCCACTTTGAATTCTTTATTAATTGCTTTTCTTACTCTTTGTCTTCAAGTAACCCAATTTTCAATGTATAATGCATATCAGGTGGGGGCATGCAACTTCTTCATCACAAAAGATCACATCTTCTAATTAAACTATAGCATGCTAAAATACTAACCCCATGATTTGTTTTATCTATCTCCTATTAGAATACTCACTTCAAATTTCCATTGTCCAATCTTAGTAGCATTCCTAATCATTCTTCAAGCATTGTTAAAAATTATTGCCTCAAATCTAGAACTTTACTCTGCTTATAAGATTCTACACTACATATAAAAAAATTGCCCCACACGCATTAGCTTACACCTCATGCCTCAAGGTGGGGAAAGAAGAAATTAGCAGATTCTTACAATGAAGAGATTGATTGCTTCTTTAGACATTTCTTTGAACCTTCACTTGTAGTTGCTACACGTGCCTTCATTGTCTCTCTTTTCTATTTTCTCTTTAATGGAAGTTTATTCTTTTTTCCATACTCATATTATATTATCATTCATATTCTTAGAATAGCAATCTATTATTACATGGCTGCTAGAATTGGAACATAGATGGGAACCTGCTACAAATTTGTTGCTATGTTAATATTAGCATTTAAGGGATGATAACCAAATGTAATTTCATTTTGCCATTTGATGAAAGATTTGAACAATTTCACCTAATTATTATCCTGATTAAGGGAGTGTTTGATTGAGGAGTAAAAGTAGGTGAAATTTTCTATGAATGATGGCATTCATAGCTCCAACCAAAACATAAATTGAAAAGGAAAATGGGTAACCAAGTTATTTCAAATAGGATATCATTAAAAGTTTATTTGGTATGTTAAAGTTAAACCCACAAAATCTGTTATCTAAAGTTTAATAACAATTTTTGTGGTTATAAATAGGCAATTATTTACTGCTTTGAGTACATGCACTTGGCAAAGATTTAACATAGGTACAGTTGACTCTTCAACTAGTTATTGAGAAAAAGGAAATGATTGGTTTTGTCATTGTCAAATATTTGCATTATGTATAGTTTGTCACCATTTGGAAGGGCTTGCATTTATTTGAAGAAATTAGAATCACAATTGCTAATGTAATCCTTGCTTCTTGTATCCTTTGTTTTTGAAGAACCACAGCCAACATCAAAGGAAAGACAAAAGTCTATCATGTTGGGTTCTGTTCCTTCAAATCAAGCTTTGTGACATTCCAAGTCTTTTTCACACTGAAATCACATTAGACCAGAAAGCTGTGAGGAACTTGAAAGAGACCCTTATCATCATCCTCTTCTTATTATCATAGTTTTATAATTATGATAATTTAGAAGCCAAAAATCATCTGAGTCCATCTGTCATTGATTCACATTTGTAATCTTAGTGACCACAGATATGTGGAACACCAATAATGGCAAAAGTGATTGTGATTTATCATTATTGGCAATTTGTCATTATCTCTGCTATTTTGTTTTGATGTAAATTATACTATAAAAGTTCTACATAGTTTTTTTTAAATGTGTTGATTTTTATTATTAATGAGGTAATTTTGTGATTCTTAACTCCTTTTTTTTGTTTGAAATTCTCATATTTGACTTTTTTTTCTTCTTAATAATCAATAATAAAAATGAATACATGATAAGATTATGTAATTTTTTTTAGAGAATCTATTCTAATCATTGTAATATATGTAGGGACACATTTTTTAGTGTTATTGTTACATGTTAAGATTTGTATGCAATTTGTTGAGAAGCAATTGCTATGAATCTTATATAATCTTAAAAGTGAGATTAGTTAAGTATTTAAAAATAAGGAGGATAAAGCTGAGTTTTGCAACCATGGAAGATTAGAATGATATTAGTAAATTGTTAAATGGAGCTGCCACTTCCTTTTTCATTAAATATATAAAGCTGTTTCCTGTGTTGTGTCATGTGAGATGCAAAGCGGTTAAGTTTAACAAATACTATTTGATTAGATAAGATACCCATTTTTTTAATAAAAAAAATTTAATTTTGATACATTATTAGTGTAAAGTCATTTTATACGTATATTTAATTACGAAATATCACATCAATGAAAATAATTATTTTTCACATAGACCACATAAATAGTCATCCAAAAGAAGTGGATGTAATTACAGGACTGTATAAAACTGGCTAATTTTTTTTATATTGGAGGAGTGTATGAGTTGTGTTTGATTATGGTGTATACAGGTGTGGGACAGAGAGAAATCGGATCGTCCGATTAGTTTTTGTTTTTTTTTTATTTATTTAACATGAAATCGGACCCTTGTTTTTAAAAAAAAAAAACTGAAAATAGACCCTCCGTTAACAATTTTTTTTTTTTCTTTAAAACAAAACGGACCCACCGTTTTTATTTATTTATTTATTTATTTAAAAAAAAACAAAACGGACCGTCCGAGTTCCTTGCTCTAAATCACTCGGTGTATAAAACTGCATCAAAATTAAACTCATAAAATAAACTAAAAAAATTGGGTCTATGGATAGCTACGGATTAAATTTATATAACTTTTCTTTCTTTCTTTTTTTGGTGATTAAATTTATATGATTTTTCTCAATTATTTTGATGATGCATTTTCCTAGCTAGACACTTTTTAGTTGTGTTGTGTGAGTTATCCATTGGAAATCATTATGTCATTTTGGTACACTGTTCAAAAAGTAAACAAATTGAAAATCATTGTGCCTTAAGCCCTTTAAGATTCGAATTGGCTTGATTTGTTTGCCTTAGATAATGAAAGGCACCAACTTTTTTTTATATTGGTTTTTGATGATCAAAATATCTTCTGATTTGTGCTTTTGGTGCCTCCAGGGGTTGGATAAGTTCTTTAAATATGAAATATGAATGGTTAATTTTTTTTTTTTTCGGTATTGAATTTGAATATACTATTTTAATGTTTGGTATTTGTATTGTCAATAGAATATAGTTCTAGTATAGTTATATTATTAAATAAAAGAACATATTCAAAAAAAAAAAAAATTGGAAGAGTTCAAATTTTCAATACTAAAAGAATGCATTACTATTAATTAATAAAAACAAAGTAAGTTTTGTTAAATTTACCAAAAAAGTAAAAAATAAACATATGTTAGTTTTCTCTTCTATTTTAACATGAACTTCGTTTTATTTTTGGCTTTTAAACAATAAACTTATACAAATTAAATGATCACACCAAAATTTGTCTTTTGGGATGAACCTAAATCCTCCAAGGAATATTTATCTTGAATATATTATATATATTATCTTAAAATTCTAATTGTCAAGTTCAGGTGTAATATGAAAGAAGCACAAAGTATTTAAATATTTTTTTTCTAACAAGATGAAATTTAATATACTATGTCATAAATGATAAATATGAATAGAGACTAATAATAATATTAATATTAATGCGCGAAAAACAATAAAATATTTACCTACGCTCTAACAAAAACAAAATAAAAAATTCCCACAAAAACGAGTCAACTCGGATTCCGAAAGGGAAAGAACGAGTAGACTCAGTCATCGAACACTTCCCCTGTTCGGAATCGTCGTTCTTCTTCCTCCTCCTCCTCCTCAATATCGCCAAAACCCCATTTATTGAATCACCCTAATCCCTAAACACCACCAGTATTCATTTTGAAAAGCTCATCAGCTCCATAACGATGTTAAAAAAGGGGTGCAATGCAGAGTGCAGGGAACATGTTCGATGAAATTCCCCATATAACAGAGAGAACAAAAACAGAGCAAGCTTCTTCAACCACGGCTACAAAGCACCCACCTCTCCACCTTCACCTCACCATTGTTGCTTCTCTTACCACCACCGCTGCTCTCTTCAATCTCACTCCAACACACCCCTCTCACCACGTTGTTGCCATTGTTGTTGTTGTAGCTGGAGGAACGCTGCACCGTTTCACCATGGTTCACCAGAATGTACCTCCTCACATCTTCCGGTAACCTCAGTGTGTACCTCTCCTCGCTCTTCACTTGCTCCACAACCGTGTGTCCTGTTGAATTTGACTTCAAAAGCTTCGGTTTTGACACAACCCCGTCACTACCACCATCACCTTCACCACCACCACCATCGTTGCTGTTCAAAACCTCGTTTTTCTCGACATGGTTTTGTTCCACCGCGTTGTTCTCTTCACCACCGTTGTTTTCGGCTTCAAGTCCTAGACTTTCTTCACCCCTTTGGGGAGTGCTCAATTGGGTCGGAACAGTTATGGCAATTTCACATGTGTCTTGGTTCAGATTCGCGCGACAAACCGGGCACGTGACATGGGAACATAGCCATGAGTCTATGCATTGAGGGTGAAAGACATGGTTGCACTTTGGTAGAAGCCTCAGTGTGTCATAGTCCTTGAAATCAGTTAAGCAAATTGCACATTCCAATGATGCTTTACCTATCTTGAGGTCCTTGATGGTGGGGTAGAAGAGGATTGGGAAAGTGTTGAGGAGTTCCTTAGTGATCCCTTGTGAACAAGAACATGAACATTCTGAGGAGGTTTGGTTGGTTTGGTTTCTGTTGTTGATGTGTGAACCAGTACAGTTACGAAGGTAGACTGTGATGATCCCCATGAAGAGGAAGGCACAGATGATGGCACCTATGGTGATTGCAAAAGAAGGTTGCCAACTGTGGTGGGAGATGTCTGTGGGAACTGGCTCCATGGAACCTTGTGCATGAACTACACTATGACTACCATGGAGGAGGAAGAGGAGGATGAGGTGAAGGTGAATCCAAGTGAGATGATTGGGGTGAGGTTGAGCCATTTTTTTAGGGAGTTTGGAAGGAAGTTGTGTAACTTTGGAGTGAAGAGAAGTGTGTGTGTGATTAGAGGATTTGAGGTGAGTTTTGTTTTGCTTTGTGTGAGGGGGTGGCTTCAATAAATGAGAGGGTGAAGAGTGATTGTTGCTTGTTGCTTGTTATAAGAGGAGAGAAAGGAGAGTGGGGAATTCCAATGGGGGGTTTCTATGGTGATCAGAGAGGGAACAGGTATGGATTTGGTGTCATTGATAGAGATGGAACGATGAGGAATGAATGGATGATTGAATGAATAGAGTCAAAAAGAGAAACGGGTTAAGAGAGAGAGAGAGAGAGAGGCCAATCAGCAATGCATTGAGGAACTTGAAGAATAAGTCTCTGGTTTTGTGGAGAATGGAAAGAACGGTTAACCTTAGCCTGTTAGCCAAGCACTTTTCAATTTTTTTAAATTATTTTCTCTTTGGTTTTGTTTAGAAATCCTCAAGTCCTATGTAGCAAGATATTTTGTAAGGAAAAGTCTAGGGGAGTAAATTTATTAAATTTTGGTTAGCAGTAAAATAAAAATGAATAATTTTATATTATTTGATGAAATTTCATACCATTAAAAATATTATTAATAACTATTTAATAATTACAAATCATAAAAGTTATCGGTGTCATAGCACTGCTCGTTTTCTTAATTGTGCTTTATTTACTTGTTGGGACATCAATTCGGTGAAAAAGATAGTGGATTAGTAGTTAAGAAGATAGGAGTAGCTACAAAATTAGCTCGTCACCTAAGGCCACCTTTGTTTTTTTTTTTTTTAACCGAAAATAAGAAAATTTGAACACACAACTTTTTAAGTGAGTATAAAGAGACATTTGAGTTAAGAAAAGTATAGGTAGATAATAAAAATATTAAATATTGTGAATAATAGATATATCAGATGTTCATTTTATTAGATGTACGAATGATTATTTTAATATTAAAATTTAGATAGTTAATTTAGAGATGTAATATATTTTTATTTAATTAGTAATTATTCATTTTTATTTGAGTTATAGTTCAGTGGTGACCACCTTTAGTTTTTGATAACAGAATAAGATACAATATTGATAATAGAATACAAAAGAAAAAAACACAAAAATTAATATTTTTATATTTTATTTAATAATAAATTAATAGAGATAGAATAAATAATAAAAATTTTAATTTATTTTTATTATTTTCTTTACACAAAATTTAAAAAAATAATAAAAAATATATTTATAAAAATTTAATAATAATAATAAAAAATTATATGTTTTACTTAATATTTTTATATCTTTTCTAATTAAAAAAATATATAATATATTAATTTAATATTTTAAGGCACCATATTTCTATTTATTTTTTATTTATCAAATACTGTTAGTGTTCTATATTTATAAATAAACACACCCTTTACTGAATGGTCAACAAGACTACATGAGTAATTCCTTATTTGAACAGAAGGTAAGGTGCTAATTATTTCCCATTGACAACATTTATGATGATGATGTAACTAGTATAAGATATTGAGGAAGATTATACTATTCTATGATCAGTGCATTTTATTTAATCATTTCTCTATTATTTTCATATACAAATTAAAGTAAATTTACTATTGGAATCTATTAAATTTAAGGATAAAAAATTAAAACCAAAATATTTAAATGAGAGTTGTTAATAAAACTATGAAAAAATAAGAAAAAGAAAAATGAAAAAATTTTATTGCTATGTTGTTTTTGTGGTGTCTTGTGAAAGAATAATACTATTTATTTATACTAATTACTAAATTGATTTTAAATTTTAAAATAAGCTAAAATAATTAAAATTTTTAAATAATTCTGTTTTAAAAAAATAAACATAACTAACTTAAAAAAAATAAACATAACAAATTTTATTCTTAAAAAAAAAAAAATAACAAATAAAAATAACACAAAAATTTAATAGTTGTACTATCAAATTTTGTTAATTATGGAATAGCAATACTCTGTCTATAACTAAAAAATATGTGTATTTGAAGAATAAGTACACACACTGACACACTTCCAATATAGGGTAAAAGAAATACCGTTAATTTTTTGCTGATTGAAAGCAGTGTAAATCATCATCATCATACTCATCTTCTAAATTCTAAAATTAATGGTGTATTTGTGTTAAAAAAAAAATTCTTCGCATACTTATATTAAAAATGTTTGTTTATTTATAACATTTTGGATATTTAATTTGTTGTTGTATACTTATATATATAGCATGCATTAGAAGACACAAAATATAGTATTAGTAGAAAATTTTTTACGGTATTTTTTTTATCTAAAATAAAATTTAAATTCCTAATGTTTATTTAAATAAATGAATATACTAACTACTCAATCAATTTAAATTAGTTTAGTGTTAGTAGAAGTTTAAAACATATTTTGGTACAGATTTAATCCAGCTTCTAAAAAAAACATTTAATTAACCACTTTTCCCAATATTTGATTTGCATTATTTTGAGAAGCATAATACAGCTAAGTACAGTTATAATATTTGACAAACTCACAAGTCAAGATTATATTATTAGCTAAATTTATTTGAAACACATAGCATTATAAGTATGTGATTTAGCTGAAACTTCTAACCTATGCATGTGACATTTTCTATACCATAAATTTTGATTTTTTTTCCCTAAAAAGAAAACGTATAAATAAATGAAATAAAATAAAATAAAAATTGAAATAATGATTAATGAATAAGAATAAGACGGAACAGAAATGTATTACGCAAGTATTGTCAAAACTTGATGCCCAAGAAGGCTCTAGAAGCGTCCTTGTCACTTGGCAGCACACATTACCTGGGAAATTAACAGGGTCTCCTCGTTCATACTATTTTTAATAAACTAGTTGCGAAAATAAGAGGGGAGAAAAAAGTTATGAAAACTATTTTTAGTGGCATTGGAACATTTTACCAAAAATTAAAATTGATAAGGGGAGCACAAAGAGAATTAATATATTATATATAAATATTTATATTAAAAATTAATTTTTTTTAAATAATATTTTTATTTTTGTAAAAAAAATATTATCAGGTCTTTTAATAAACTTTAGACTAGGTCAGGCTGAATAACAGACCAGACTTAATACTTTAAAAAAAAGTTTATAGTAGACTGCAGGCCAGGTTCAGATCAATTAACTACATGAGAGGCCTGATAAGAGCAAAGTCTCACTTAGCTTGACCTGTTTCTACCCTACTTATTAGGACACATTTGGCCTTTTATTTATAGTATTTAAAGAGTAATTATCTATGATGTAGATGGACACGGGACACGGCATAACATGAAAGATATAGACATACAAATTTTAAAATCTTATAAGACACACAGACACGTATATATATATATATATATATAAAGATGTAGACATACAAATTTTAAAATCTTATAAGACACATAGATACGTATATATATATATAGTTAAAATATTTTTTATTTTAATAAATAATAATATATATTATTTCTAAATTTATTTTAAAAATTCATGTTAAAAATAAGATTGGACACGCTGATACGTGATAATATTTTAATATGTCTAACTGTGACTAGAGTAAAATTTTTTATTTTTTAATAAGACACAGTTAGATACAAAAAATACGGATATCGAACAAATATCAATAATTATTGTATCTAAAATATATATAAATATATCCGACATACAAATACAACAACTCAACAAAGTATCCGTCTTCCTAGCTAGTTATAAAGAAGATCTCGATGAAGCTGTGCAGAGTGCACAAGATTTTACATGGATACCATCTTGATTACGTTTTTATGGGTTAGTATGCGTTCGAATGGGCTATCTTTGGGCCAATCATGCTTTTAGGCCCGGTTTAAAAGCTATACTGTGATAACGATTTTGTTAGTAAAAATTAATGTACTTTATAATTTTCATGTAAAATAATACTTTTAAATAATAAGAGTTTTATAAGCTAATTTTTCAGAACATACAATGGCTTTGATGGGTTGACTGGTGTTTATTATTAAAAAAAATTTAAAATTGATCCGGATCTTGTAGCTAACAACTTAACATCTTAGTTTAATAAGAAAAAAAATCAAAGAAATCGGTAGATGTAGCTTAACGTCGTAGTATTTTCACTGTTTCTAATCCAGTGTTCACTTGGGAAAAAGAAACCAGAATAAATTGTTCCTAAAATGGGAAAAGAGAATAAACCTCAGGTTAAAAAGTAAAAAGGCTTTTAAAAAAGACAGTTACTTTGCCATGCAATCATAATAAATTAATAATTTCTTTTCTCCAATGCTCTTTCCAGAAATAAGTAATTGTCATTTGACAGCTAATTCAGCATTAGCCCTTTGTAATACTGTAGTAGCTATCAAATCAAATTATTGCTTAGTAATTTAATAGAAATAAAAAACTTTTAAAAGAAGGTGGTTGGCGATATAGCCTTTTTATTTATGATACTGTGTTTTATTATTATTATTGACATTTGAAACTTCAAGATAATTTCTAATTCTAACTGATGTTGATGGCCACAATTTTTTTTTTTTTTAAATTAAGATGTCCACAAAATTTTCTTCTTTTCTTCCTGGGGCAATTTTACATATGGTATCTTTATCTTTAAAAACCCAGCCAGAATCATGAGATTTTAACTCAATAGTAGTAACTACTAGTTAGAGTGGTAAGCATGTTGGTTAAATATTTTGTTGTAATTAGTAAGCATGTTCCTTTCACAGCTTTCATGGGTTGTTATGGAATATTTTGGGATGATGTTAAAGTTGTAATGTGATAAGATATTTTTCTACTTTTTCCTTGGTCTTCAACCAATATGTTGCATTAGCTTTTGGCCACTCAACATGATAGCCCTGACCTAGAATATGTTAGCTTAGCTTTCCTTAAAACTTTTGCAGATACCCCTTCAACTAATTAATTAGGTTGAGAACAGAGCACTTTTCTAATCATTGCTGATTATGTAAAATTACAATGATTCTCCTTTTATTTAGTATATATGCTCATAACGACACCTCTATAAGAATACTCATGTGTTAGTACAAGAATGTTCAGCATACATACACTCCCAAAATGTAGGAAGGTAATGTATAGTTGTATACAATGTGTAACATTGCATGGTTCCAAGAAAACTCAATGTCAATTAATTTACCCTAATTGTCAATGGCATTCAAACAATTACAATTAGGACTCCAATTTGGATTCACAAAACATGTAACAGTGGAACAGCTGAGACTCAAATTACATTCTACATGGGTTTGTTTACTTGCAACTTTAGGAAATCTCAAAATATCACTTCTCTTATTGTTGATCTAAATCTGCACGCATAACCACACTTCAACAATAAATGCCAGAAAATTTTCATATACATGATAAATATACAATGAATTAAGATATACAACTAGAGGCTAGAGATAGTGAAGCTTGTTACAACTTTTACAAGGCGTATTGTGAGTTTATAAACAGCTGAGAAAGCCAGTAATTGGGAATTGGTTATTCTCTCATGGCATCCAGCTTCTCCTTGGTGCTGAAATCAATAAAGGAGCTCTTTGCAGATCTTTATCCGGTGGTAGGAAGTACCTTTCTGTTAGACAAGTTGGAAGTTATCAGATCATTGTAGTTGAAAACTTGAATATAATATGTTCTAATCTCATACGACTAAAAATTAAAGTAAACACAAAGTCCTATGTGACATAAAACCAGATGAAAGCCACTGCCAATTAAAAAACAATATTAGTGTCTTAATTAATATTAATTTAAGCCTATACATCAGCAGAAGCAGGATGTAAGCCTCTAAACAACTATAGCGCTTAATTTTTGTCCTTATGAAGACACCTAATTAGTAACAAAACTATTCATATAAGTCACCAAAAAAAAAAAAAAAACTATTCATATAAACAATGTTAAGAAACAAACAAGAACATTATATAGTGTAATAGTAGTACTTAATTTCGTCACATACCTGATGGACTAGAAAATCCAATTTTGTTATTGTTCCACATCCACCCGTTCCAACAAATGGATCAAGTTGATTAAGAAACTCATCCCAAAAAAAGTTCGAATTTTCATCATACCAGTTGCAAACCCTCTCTCCCTTCACATCCTTTCTCTTCCCTTGCCGCTGAAGAACCCCAAAGCCTAGGAATCCCAGAGCATGTTGAGCACTCATTTGGCGGTGCCAAACCAGAAGAAGTACTAAAATGACCCCAACCGCGAGAAACAAACGGAGGTGTCATAGACAGCACCCACCTACTATTCTTACTCCCCTTATTACTACTACTACCTTCACCAACTTCACTCTGCAAAACGACGTCGTAGCTTGCCGAACGCTTCATCCCACCACAACCACCACTACACTTATGATTGGCTTCCAGAATCTGCTTCCTCAATTCCTCAGGCAACCTCAAAGTGAACCTCTCCAAGCTCTTCCCCGGCTCCACAAGAGAGTGACCCGTAGAGTGCGACCTCACCAACAACCCAAAAGCTCTCACCTTTGAGGTCCCATTACACTTCCCAACAACCCCATCAACTCCCTCACCATCCCCACCTTCGTTCCCATCACAAGAAACCTCACCCATTCTCCCAGACATTTCATCGAACATATGGTTGGCACTTCCCTCTAACTCCTGAATCTCAACCTCGAACTCCATGTTTTCCGACTTCATCTTGGCCCTGCAGACAGGACAAGTCACGTGCGAGGCGAGCCACGCGTCGATGCACTCAGGGTGAAACACGTGACTGCACTTGGGCAAAAGTCTGAGCTTGTCCATGTCCTTGAACTCGCTCAAGCACACAGCGCACTGAAGCGACGCACTGTGACCCGTTTTGAGGTGCTTCACGGTGGAATAAACCATAATTGGGAACGTGGAGAGCACCTCCGGATCGACGCCACGTGGAGCAGTGGCGGCGTTGGCAGCGGCAGCTCCCTGAAGGACGTAGCTTTCATTGCAGTGGCGAATGTAGACGGCGCAGAAGCCAGTCATGAAGAATGCGAAGATGAGAACGACGAGAATAATCGCAATGGAAGGGTTTCCGTCGTTGTTTTGGGTGACTACTGGTGGGTGAGCTGACGGAGCCGCCAATTGAGCAGTAATGTTGGGTACTGATAGAAGGAAGATGGTGGTGATGACGTGGCAGTACCTGAGGAAATTCATCGGGTAAGGTGGTTGTGAATTGTGTTTATGAGAAATGAAATGAGATATGAGATGAAGTGAGGTGGTTATAACAAATAATTATATACTGAAAGTTGGTTCGTTTAAGGTTCAAGAAAAACGGTTTAGTTTGGCGGCAAAAAAACAGAATCACTGTAACTAGAAAACCGGGAGTAGTAGTACATTGGTTTGGTGAACACTATGGTCTACCAAGTGGCGGCTAAATTACTCAACAAAAATATTGTTGGTACATTAAAATCAATCAGTAATATATTTATTTATAATTTAATATATGTTTTATATTAATAACTGATTTTAGTATACACATAGGATAATAGTCGATTACTCAATTTACATGTGTTTCTTATTGGTATTTAAAAGGATTTTATTGTATCTTATTTGGTCAAATTTATTCATTAATTTATTTGCATCTTTTACACTAATTAACTTTTGTTTTGCAAATTGAGTGTATATATGCTCTCTTATTTTGTTTTACAATTGTACTTTTTTGGGTAAGTTAAAGTTATATAAGTTTAATACTCATAAATGATTCGTCCAGAATCATTCACTTACATAAAACACTTTAATAACAATAATACAACATAATTTTAATATATATTTTTTTCAAAAATAACATAATAATATACTAAAAAAATAAATTATAACAATAATACTCATTTTTACTTTTTATTATATTCTCACAATAAAAAAATGAAAGCTCTTAATCTAATTTCATTTTTTTTGTAAACTTCACTTGAATAATATATTATTCAAAAATCTTTATTTACAGATAAGAAGTAGTTAATTGCTAAGAAAATACGGCAAGTTAATAGAAACTTGTACAGGTTGGTAGTGAACCATCATCAACTTAAAATGAGTTGAGTTCAAATTGAATTCTTTCTTTGACTTTTCAAACTTTTATTACTTGCTTATTTTAATTTATGATATTTCTAGTAAGTAAATAATGTTCATCTAATTATTACCCATCAAAATTTCATCAAAATTCTTCAGTAGTTTAAACTTATCTAACAAGTTATATATCCAAATGAATTAAATGTAAGAGAATATAAAATGAGATTAAATACCATACCACAAAATAATATTTCTCATTGCATGCACTTGAGTACTAAATTAATAGGGTGAGTATATGTTCCAAACAAAATTGTTAGTCAAACTAAGCTCCACTTTCGCCTGCACAATCTATAGACCTCAAATGGAATTTGGTGTGCCGTATGAACTATTGTAATATTAATTTCTTATGTTATCAAATTGACTATAATAGAAATTTAACAGGTAATATAAAACATGGCCTAAAACCTTGCTATACAGGTAGAGAGGTTTCTAGCTTCATCGTTTGATACAGAGGCTGCACGGATAGCGGGTACTCGATTATTCGTTTGAATTCGAACCAAACTAATTAAATTGGTTCTGAAACTAACGGGTAATCAGGTCCAACCCGAACTAAACCGATAACTTTTGTTAATAATTGGTTTGGGTATCGATTTTGGGGTGTAGAACCGAACTAACCCGCGAACTCGATTATATATTAATTAAATAAAAAATAAAAAAATATATATGATTTTTTTATTAAACAATAATTATTCATTATTAATATGTTTTGATTTTAATAAATTTAGTTTTTAATGTATTTGGTGTTTAACATGTTTAGATTATTTTTATTGATGTTACATGTTTATTGTATTTGTTGAATTTTTAAAATAAAAAATTAGTTTTTTTATGAATTTCAAAGTTATTGAATATCCAATTACCCAAATCGAACCAATTCATTCTTAATCAATTTGATTTGGTTCGAATATATGTAAAAAAAATACAAATCTAAACCAAACCGAATCAATTACATTTTGATTCATTCGATTCTAATTTTATCATAAACACCTACCTGTACTCACCCTATAGACATCTATCTCGTTCCCTAATATTTTCACCAACCAAAAATCCAACGTGGCTTTTGTTTGTCTCTAACCACATTCGTGTGATATTTATCGGCTATTAAAATCTTGCAACGTATGTAACACCACGTGCTGTGTTATTACTACTTACACGACACTTAGTAGAAATCAAGTAGAAAAAGTAACAATGGTACTATATATTTATGCTTAGATTATTGGCGTTATTAGTAGTTAGCATATATGATGATGATGCGTAATCATATGGTGAAAAGGAAATTAAAGCAGCTGAAAAAGAAAAGCATTTAAAACAACTTTACCTTCTTCGTCTCTAGGTTTTGCTTTCCGGGCAAGTTTAATTTTTTTTCTTTTTTAATTGTTATTATTAAAGTAATTGACTAATTGTTTTGTAAATACACACATCTAGATCATCCTGATAATTGCCCACTATTTAATATATATTGTAATACGTATTTTAAATATTTATGATATAAAGAGTTTAATTATTATTTAAAAAATATTAGTTTATATTTTTTAAAATATTTTAATTTAATTTGATATATTTTAATTTTATTTATTTAACCATTAGATTGGACTTTATATTTGTAGACTTAAGATTTTCTGTATTTTAACTTAATAAAAGATTATAAATATCTCATAAATTAGGATAGTCTTAGTATAGAACGATTTAGAAGTTTAAAAACTCCTTTTTGGTTTCATAATAAAATTATGGTGTGAACAATTGAGGTTAAAGAGTCTCTCTCTTATTATATCAAAAAATTAAATAAAAGATTAAGAAGTCTATTCAAATTAATTTTTAAATCACCACGTTGACAAGTTAGGTTAAAGAGTCCTTTTTTATTACGTTAAAAAATTAAATAAAAAATAAAATAATTCTCTTTATACTCAATTTCAACTAATTTTTTTATTTTTATTTTAATTACAATTTATCTTTTTTATTTAAATTTAATTTTTATTTTATTTATCCTTTTATTTCTTTATCATATTGGTTCTTCCAAATCGATTTCTTCCTCTTTGTTCTAATCATATGCCCGGTTTGAGCCAAATTATTATAGTTTGTGATGAATCTTTGATGGGTTTTGTTTAGCTTTTTTTATTTTGAATTACACGTCATTGAAAATTGACTCCTTAATGTCCCCTCCCCCCCCCTCTTTTTCGTTTTTGTTTCAATGCAAAATCAATTTAAAATGATGACAAAAACTATACTAGCTAGGCCCGACTAAAAATATCTTGTATCTAACTAAATACTAATGAATAATGATGTTTACATATTGTCCTTTATCCACAAAGAAGGTGGGCAATAGCCTTCATAACTCAGTGTGTTTGTTTGAGGTGAAAATGAGAGGAAGAAAAAGGAAGAAAAAGAAATTAAAAGAAAAATAATTTTTTTTTGTTTGGTTGAGAGGAGAAATGGGAGAAGAAAAAAAATGGAATAGAAAAATATTGGTGAAATTCACTAATTTTTTTCCTCTAACAATAGAGAGAAAATGGAGAGAAAACTAATTTTTCTCTCTACTTTTAATATTACCCTTTTATTTTTTTAATATATTTTATAATATAAGGATAAAATTGTCTTTTTATACTATTTCTTTCCTTCTTATTTTCCTTTCATCTAAACACATCTAAAGAAAATAAAAATCCACTCAAATTTTTTTTTCCTTTCTTTTCTTTCTATTTCTTTCCTTTCTATTTCTATCCTTCCAACCAAACATAACGTAAATATACAAAATTGTGGCATAATAAGGATTATAAGTGAGGTGCTGTTGGTGTATGTCAATTTGTGATATAAACATAGAAACTTTTTGGAAATGAAGCACCAAGAAAAAATTTCGTATCATAGATTCATAGTTAATTAGTATTTGTTCTAGAGTTTATTGCTGCACATATATCATTAGTATCACATATGCATCACAAAGTATAATTTCCAAAATAATTAATGACATAGTACATATGCTAACTTTTCCGCAGTAAGTTAGAACCAAAAGTTGGAAGATAAGATTTTTTTTTTTTTTTAAGTAAAGAGAACTTAACACAATAACACAAATAGTTTATCTACAAAATTATTAATATAATAAAAATATTATAAATTAATAAAAATCATATATAATTTTTTAAATTAAAACATTAAAATTAGAATTCTACAATTATATAATAATAAATATTTTTGAGCGATGCTTCTTAGTATATTAAATTATATATTTTAATAAATAAAAGACTAATTATTTATAGTTATATCCTAAATTATATAGAAAGTAATAAAAAAAACTAATAGAAACTCTTATTTTCAAAGGATGAATTCCTGAGTTTCCATCAGTAAAACATTAACCAAGGATTCAGGAATTAATAACTAAAAACTAAAGTGATAATTTGTGAAAAATATATTACAGTGAGACAACGTATGAGTTCAAAAGACCACAAATATATTAAATAATAAAATAATTATACAAATCTTTGTTTTTAACTGATAAACTCTAAAATTTATATCGCTAAGCTAACAACCATAAACAGTAATAACACTTAATTCTTAGTACATTTAATTAATAATTTATATATTCTAATAGTAAAAAATTAACATTATATATGTATATATTAAGTTAATATACCAATAGTAAAATATTTATATATGTTAATTTAAAATGTTTATAATTATTATTTTATAAATTGCTTGAATTATATAGATTTTAAAATAAATTTTAAATAATTTTTAGATAACTAATTTTATTTATTAATATAATTTTAACTAAATCACTGAATTCAATTTTTATGATGTAACTAATTTTTTTTATAAACATTATATAGACTAACGTTTACAGTATAATAATTTAGTATAAAGAATTATTTTTTATATCCATAAAAGTATATAATTTAAGAAAAATTATACCATTAATATTGTGTACTCTAAGATATTTCAAAATTTAATTTGAATGTTTGATTAATATAAAAGCTTTATATTGGATCCTTAATATCTTATGCTATTGGATATTTGTGTGAATTTCATCTATTAGATTATTAGATCTATGAATTTGTTTTGTTATTGGTGCCTTAATAAAATGCTATTATGTTATATATATATATATATATATATATATATATATATATATATATATATTCTAAAAAACAGTAATGATCATAATGTGTTTTATTTTATAGTTTTTATGCGTAGCACAGCGGGATGAATATCAGTACTTGGTTAAATTTAGTTAGAGTTATGACTTGAATGTAGAATTTTATTTTTATTTTATAAGTGAAATTAAGAAAAAATATAAAAAAAAAAATTTAAAGATGAGATATCACATTTTATCCTCTCGAATAAAAATTTAAAATGTAAAAGATCCAAATTCTTATAATAATAAATTTTTTATTACATTAAATATATCAAATATTTATGATTCCGAATGCTTTTGGCTAATAATTTAAATTTAAAATATAAGTGAAGAATAATAATATTTATATGTAATATTGGGAGTGAATCATAACCAACTAAACTTGGTGCTTAAATAAATATCGAAAATTTAAATTTCATTTTGTGTATGCAATAATCCTTAGCAAATCATCCACAAATAATGTGTCTTGACGGATTATATTTAAAATTTAGTTTTTGATCATATTTTTTCTCAATTTAAGTTTTACTAATTTAAAAAAATACTATTTATAATGATGAAAAAGTTTATTACATAATATCTATAAAATATCTGAAATGTGCAATATATAAATAACTTTCAACAAATAAGAAGTCTTTTTTTAATGTGTCATTCATAATATAAATAGCAATATAATTTTTTATAATCTTATGAAAACTTTTTTCACTAACACTTGTAAATTATTTATTTACATAAATCTAAATACTTTAAATCATTTAATCCAAATATTCCTTTTGATATTGAACCATTTAATCCTCCAATTTTTATTTTCCAATCTAACAACAATTGAAAAAACGCATTCTAAAACAAAAAATGCCCTATGTCAGACGCCATCCAAAAAGCCCAACGCTCATGTCTCTCGTATCCAAAGTAAAAACAAACAAACATGTCCACCAAACTTGTTGCACGAGCTTATTAGTGGCCCAAGTTAGAGGCGTCTCAAAACTCGCCGAGATCCAAACTAAAGACTTTCCCTTATTTAAGTTGTTACCAACTGGCATTATAAGTACAACATACTTGCATTCTAACCCTACTCACTATTTCTCATTTTCAATCTCAGAACAGAACACGGCTACTTCTTCTTCTTCGGCGCCGCCTCCTCTGTCCAGCCTTGTAGCGTCGTCCGCGCCGACCAAGACCACCGCGTGCGAGTTCAGATGCGGTGGCTTTGGTGGTGACCTCCGCACCATCGCCGCCCTTGCCATGTCAAGATCTACGTTTCACACCGTTGCTGCTCCATCATCGAGGGCCGCGAACGTTCTCGGCTTTCCCTTCGTGGCGGCGGTGTCCTCGGTGCGGCTTTCTACCGCTACGCCAGCCGTCTTGCACGGTGACGCTTCTGGCACGGACTTCAAGTACAGATTCGTGTTCTCTACTTCTTCTTCTGTGTGTTCTGGATTCATCGCTAATTCTAGAATTTTTGTTGCTGCTCTCTCTAATTCTGCATCTTCATAATCTGAATCTGAATTCCGGAAATGTAGATCTGTGATTGTTGAATTTTCTACTACTAGATTTGTGGAATTGTTGTTGATTAGTTGAAATTCTTACTCTGAATTGGCTTGAATTTATTTAGGTGATGGAAATTCTTGTACGAAGTCTGGAAACTGAGTCAAGCCTGCATCGGAAGGTGTGGACCTATTTTTCCTTGTTGACTCCATTGCTCAAAGTTCTCGTGGTCTGAAAGGTGATTGTTTGTGACTTGTGAGTCTTGAATCTTGCTTACAGAAAGGGAAGATGTATATATGTGCTTGTTTATACATTCATTTTGAAAAATAGATCTCTTTTCTCTCAGGTGATTGTGGTGCATATTCATCTGCTATGCAAGCTGTCCTCTCACGCCTATTGTGTGCTGCTGCTCCTCCTGGACATACTTGGCAAGAAAATCGCAGCCAGCGTCTTAAGGCAAGTGATATTCCAGTTTACTTAAAATATTTGTGCTTTTTAGCTTTTTCATATATCTTTCCTTTGAATCACTATTCTCTGTAACCTTTCCTTGCAATTGCTTATGTTTTAAGGCTGTGGTTGGATGGAGAGAAGAATCCTTCCAGAATCCATTATTCGTTGTCATATCCGGGAACTGGACACCTATCATAGTTCAGCATATGTTACCTGTTAGAGAAAGGTTTGAATTTGTTGTGATAAAAAGTTCGTCCTGATATTCTTTCATGCTTGTAGGTAGTGGTGTAGTTACGACCCAATTCGGCATCATTATACAGTAGACGATCGAGCCTTGGTATTAGTAGAAAGAGCCTTTGTATTAGTAGAAAGATGTCCTGACTATCCCTCAACACTGCCGCATGTGCCCTTCCAGAATTCCACGTAGTGCCGAAATCATGAGGTGCATCTCTGCCAATATGGTAGCTGGGAAGACTTTGTACGGTACAGATTCTTCTAGGATATTCCCCTCCTCCGCCTCCCGGGGGTCCACGGGAGGCATAACGAACATATCTATGCCATTCATTTTGAAGTATGTGGTGCTTTTGATTTCCGCCAAACAAAGAAAACAAAGTTAATACTGGTTTCAGAAATTAGCAATACTCAACAACATCTAAATTCTGAAACTAGTATTAACTTTGTTTTTTTTGTTGGGGAAACAAAAGCACCACATACTTCAAAATGAATGGCATAGATATGTTTGTTATGCTTCCCGTGGAGGCGAAGGAGGGGGAGATCCTGGAAGAATCTGTACCGTACAAAGTCTTCCCAGCTACCATATTGGCAGAGGTGCGCCTCATGATTTCGGCACTACGTGAAATTCCGGAAGGGCACATGCGGCCGGTGTTGAGGAATAGTCAGGACATCTTTCTATTAATACCAAGGCTCGATCGTCTAATGTATAATGATGCCGAATTGGGTCGTAAGTAGTGGTTAAATTTTAGGGCTGGCCCTAACCCTCCAAAATAATACTAGCCCACAGCCCTAAAATTACAAAATTTTATTTTATAAGCCCTAGCCCTCCCAACAAAAATGAAAATAGGACTGGTCCTACAAGCCCCAAAACCAAAGAGGCTGTTTTGGTCAAAAACCTTTTCTTAGCTGCTGATCCTCACCTTAGACCCTTGATGCAAAAAGATGATAAATTGAGTGTTTCGCAGTCCTTCACCCCTGGCTCAGTAAATTTATGCTCATTTATTTATTTATTTTATAAGTTGTTCAGTTTCTGAGAAAATGAAAAGATATAATAAAAATAAATGGTGCTAAAGAAAATTTTGTTGGTTCCATAATTTCAGTTTTGTCATTAATTGAATGCAACAAATTTGTTTTAATAAATGAAAAATATTAGATGATTAATATTTTTATTTTTATCTTATATTTAAATTAATATTAGTTAATTATCTTTTTTTAGACTAAAAGTATTAATCCATTTGTATTCTCCTTATTGCTAAATATGACTGACACAAACAAAATAAAAAAAAACCCATACTATATGATTAAGAATTTTACATACAAATTACCCATTCAATAATATGTTTTTTTAGGCTATATTTAAAATGAGGATTAGGTGGGATTGATAACATGTTTAAAAACCCCAAATCATATTTTTCTCTTATTAATTTTTTTATGTTTAAAAGCCGCAACAATATTTTTTGATTGATTGATAACATGAAAGAATACAAGCAACATACACCCCAAAGACCAAAGGTGCAAGAATCCACATGTTTAGAAATAAGATGGCCATGAATGATATTCGTAAGCTGTACTTCTATTTCCCTAACGACCCAGCAGGGCATGAGCCTGGGGCTGGGGCTGGGGCTGATCACCATTGAAGCTCGTTAATTAGTATTTTACACATCTTTTTTTATTTTGAAGCTCTTACCGAATATTCAGATTAACGGTAAAAAAAATGTCACAATTTATCTTATATGGCTATGACTGATGTTACGATTACACAAGTCACTTTATTATATATCTTGACAATTTGCATAAAAAGAATTATTCCATTTTAAAGTTATTATTTGAAGTATTAAAGATAACAAAAAATTGTTACGTTAAAAATTAATTACATTATGTATTTTTAGATATACTAATTTACATATTTGTTTAATTAACTAATCAACCATTAAATAATCAAATTTGTAAAAGACGAGTAAATTAAACTTACTTATAATAAGATAATAAACTTTTAATAATATATCTGATTCGTGACTTTATAGTTCTGTTTTTATTGTGCATTACGAGTCATAACTCGATTTTATTTGCTTTCATTCTAAGTTTGTAACGGACGATTTTAATAATCGACCAACGATCATGACATCAACTCTATGCCTATAAAAGATAAAACTCTATGCCTATAAAAAATAAATTTTTATATCTTAAGACACGTACACAAAAGATAAGTTATATTTTATGTTTAATCTTTTATAATATTTATAATAATAAATATTTAAGCACACTGACTCAATAATTTGAGTTTATCCTAAACTATTTAGAATTTTGCTTTCCTAGGATTTGGCGTTGATTGTGAAAGATTGCATGTTAATATATTTTGAAAGTTAATATATTTTGAAAAAAAAAAAAGAAGTGTACATATTTTTTAAAAAATATACCCACTATATATTAGAGATAATAAATAAATTAATAAGCTTTTAGATTTGTATTTTTTTAATTTTACAAAAAAAAAGCGATTAACTTAATTAGCGTATTAATTTGATAGAGAATTAAACTTTTTTAATTAATAAAAAATATAAAATTTTTTACTTAATAAAAAATATTTAAAGATAAATCGAATTTAAAACTCCCCTGTTAGTTAGAAGTTAAGATAAAGTTACATTTACAATCTGTTTGGAAAGCTTCAAAAGTTATTATGTTGAGTTTTTGACTTATGAAAAGTAATAGTATTAATGTCTGGTGTATTTTTTAAAATTAAATTGTAACTTTCTAAAAAGTTATTTAAGTGCTTATAGAGAAGTTAACAAAAATGACTTCTCTCATAATAAAAAATTATTTATCACATTTTTTTTTAAAAATAAACACTTTTAGAACTAAAAACTAAATACAAAATAATTTATTTATAAGCTACTTTTAATATAAGTATTTATTGTTTAAATTATTTTTTTTTTAAAATTAATTAAGTCGTTTATTCAAATTAGATCATATTCTACTTATAGCTATGGGCTTATTATTAGTGCTAATTTAATTAGTTTAATGCTGGTCACCCAAAAAAAAAGATTAGTTTAATGCTTAGACTTCAAGGAATATGGCATTATAATAAATATAGGAATTAGTAGCAAATTCAAGGGTCACCCCAACTTTGTATTAACCAAGAAAGTTAATTACATCGTGTAAAATTCACTCATTCTTCAAATTCCTTTTTTCACATGCATGCCTTCCTTTTTTTATTATTAAATTAAGGAGTATTTTAACCATATTTTAAATTGTGAAATTTTAAATTAAAATAATGGTGTATATAAGACTTATATATGTTAAAGAATTATGATTTTTTTTTTCGTTTATCATAAATATTCTTAGATAGATATCCCTAATTAATTACTTTTGGTTTTCTGGGATTGCTTATTAATTACGTTTATCATATATAACCAAATATGCCATCATAAGGGATCAAAGTCTTATTATATAAATAACAATGGTATTAGAGACACAGTCATATGATGCTGATCTAAATATCCGGCAGATATCATAGAATAGGTTATACAATGTTTACATATCCATTGACATAACAAAAAAAATGGAAATTTTTTTCAGCTTCTTAACCTGTGTTTTGCATGCCAGCAGCAATACCCTTCATTGTCAAGATAAGTGTGTCCTCCAAACCAGGAGCATACTCACTTTTTGGGTTGAGTTTCACAAGTTCTGCAGCTGGCTTGCTTGATTCCATGAATTCCTTTGACAAATGTGGCCTTAACTTGACATGGTAGTTGGGGTCGCGGATTCTCTTCAACGTGTAGTCTTGTAACACATTCAGGATTGTGATGAGTCGCGAAGACGAAGCCTTTGCTTCAAGTAGGGGTCACCTTCAAGAAGATCCCTGTGCCCATCAACCTACAATATACCTTCATTGTGCCTTAAATTTGAGGTGACTTCTTCAGCATTCGCCACGTCTTCTGATGTGATATCAGGGGATTGGTTCTGTCCCATAGGAAATTCATCATGCTACAGAGAACGCTTAGCTACAGAGCACAATTTGAGTTATTGATTCCTGCTCAACATTATTATGTAGCACCCTCTATATAGCAAGAGTCCATAGTTCTTGTAATAAAAGCTCCAACTTTATATTAAATAAAAATACCTGTTATAATAACAAAAAATAAAATAAAATTTTAATCAATAATTTTATATTCTTTACTTTTTTTTTATTTTATTTTGGATTTTAATTTATTACTAAAAGTTAATGAAATTCTATTGATACTAAAATAAAGTTACAAAAAGGTCCATAGGGTAGAATAAGTAAAATAATGTGATACCCACATTACAACATCCAAATGAAACAACCTAAGATCTAAAATGTTTGTCTTTCTCTTTCTCGCCGTCTATTATATTATCGATTCTATTATATAAAAATCAATTTTTTACATTTAATGATAGAGTCAACGTAGCATGTTTTTGAGAGTGTTTCTTAATTTATTTTGTTTAACTCATTAAATACAATTCATTATGATGCATTAATTATATCAACTAATTGATTTGATTAGATATTTAAATATCATACAATTTAGAATTATGCATATTGATTTGATTTTTATGATATATAAATTTAAGGAATAAATTAAAATAATATAACTTATTACTTATTTAATTTGAATACAACAAATACAAAATTAATTTAGTCAAAAGTTTATTATTTTCTAATCTTCTATACATAAAAATGACAAAACAAAATTGTAAGAATAATCTTCTTATCGTTTTTGCTATTTTAATTTTAGTTTCTTTGCTTTTTTTATGTGTAATTTTATTTTACATTAACTTTGTATATTTAATAACAAAATATACTCATATTAATTCTATCATATAATAATATATTTTTCTCCTATGTTAATCA
The DNA here is from genome assembly GCF_059453495.1 of Arachis ipaensis. Classification (NCBI taxonomy): domain Eukaryota; kingdom Viridiplantae; phylum Streptophyta; class Magnoliopsida; order Fabales; family Fabaceae; genus Arachis; species Arachis ipaensis. The sequence continues at coordinate 157,613,588 of NC_142440.1, read as the reverse complement.
AAGAATTTCAATAGTTATCAACTACATCTAATAGAATGATTGAGAAGTGAGAACTATGACAAGTTAAACCCAGATTCAAAATGCTGAAACGAAGGAAAGAAAACAGTGGATATATGATTAGAGAAAAATATATAATAACAAGAAATATACTAAAACTAGATTTTTCCTCCAACTAATAAAAGTGAGGTGTCAATTTCTCATGAATTCATTTTTCCTCTAAAATGAAATCACTATTTTCTCTTCTAAAATTATTTTAGAAAAATATCTTTATTATAATTATAGTACAATTAACATTTAACGAATAATGTATGATTATACTAATTTAGGAAAATATCTTTATTATAATTATATAAAATCAATATTTAATACATTATCAACTAATAAAAGTGAAGTGTCAATTTCTCATGAATTCGTTTTCCCTCTAAAATAAAAGCACTATTCTCTCTTCTAAATTTATTTTAGAAAAATATCTTTATTATAATTATATTCCAATATTACAATTATATTACAAGTAGCATTTAATGAATAATGTATAATTATAGTAATTTAGAAAAATAAAATAAAGTCCAGTAATTTATCTTTCGACTGCACACGTATGTATAATAACTTTTAAGGAGTCAGTATAGTAAATATGGTCGATGATTGTAAAACTGTATACTAACATTGATATAATATTATTTCATGTATATATTTTGCAGGTATCAAAGAAAAGTGTTGAGTTATTTTTTAGTAGGTTTAAATTATTTATTGTTTATTAGAGAATTTTGTGCATTAGAATTCTCTAATAATTTATTATTTATTTTGAGCTGATTTTGATATGTTCTTACTTGACAATAAAACAACATATAAAAAATTGTTGGTGAGTCTAAGTATTATTAGGTTATTTATACATTGAGTATATATGTTTGATTTATTAAAAAAAGTAAATTACTAAAACTAATTAATAATTATTTTAGACTTAATACATTTAATACTAAATTAAAAAAAATAAATAATACATAATATTTTACATTTTTATTAATCAAATTATTATAATTCAAATTAATCTTAATAAAATAATTTAAAATTATAATTTCAATCTTATCACGTGCATGACACGGGCTATTACACTTTTAAGGATCATGAGTGAGGTGCTGTTGGTATGTCAATTTGTGATATAAACATAGAAACTTTTTGGAAATGGAGCACAAAGAAAAAATTTCATATCATAGATTCATAGTTAATTAGTATTTGTTCTAGAGTTTATTGCTGCACGTATATCATTAATATCACATATGCATCACAAAGTATAATTTCCAAAATAATTAATGACATAGTACATATGTTAACTTTTCCGCAGTAAGTTAGAACCAAAAGTTGGAAGATAAGATTTTCTTTTTTTTTTTTTAAGTAAAGAGAACTTAACACAATAATAAGGTGGAGCGTTAAACAAACAGCTGAATATTTTGATAATCTAATCAAATAGAAAAAAAAATAAAAGTTATATTCTATTTGAAATAGTGTTAAAACTGCTCATAATGTTTTTTTTTTTTTTTGAATTATTGGTTCTGATCAAATTATTTTTGGAAGTTTATGAAATTCATACTTCCTATCTTATTAATTGTCGCTAAATCTAACTTTTAATCTAATTTATTCATTTGGAGATATCATAACCTCGTTTAAAATTGTTATATTTTTTATACCAGTCATCAAATTAATTATCCTATAATTTGTGTATAAATATATGTATAGTCTGTTATATTATTTATAATTTTTTTCAATAAACTAAATTTCAATGAGTTATATAGCTTAAATGTCAAAGTCTTTCTATACTCATCTAAAAATTGCGGATTCGAGTCTCTTTATTTTTGGTAAAAAAAAAAATCAATTTGCATTACATTTAGTTGAATAATTATATGAAATGATTATGATATACTAGTTGTCAAATAAATGTTCTCAAAAATATTGTTAATACAAAACATACACTTTAAAATTAAAATTAATTTACATATTATATAATTAATTTTTAAATAACATATTACTTATTAAAATATATTATATAGTATAAATAATTTATCTGTCATTTCACTCTAGTTATATATAGGATTAAGATCTTTTAAAGTGAATAAATTACTAAAATAATAAAATTATAAATTAATTATTTTTAAATTAAAATAGTAAAATTTATGTATGATAAAATTAAGTTTAATTACTTTGTTGATCTCTATAATTTTGCGAAAGTTTTAATTAGGTCCCTATACTTTTTTTTCTTTTTAATTGAATCCTTACACCAATTTTTTTTTCTTGATATAACCCAGATAAGAAGCAACTCTTCCCACACAACAAGCTTTTCTTCCTTTGCATACGCCCCATATACTAGACAGAAGCACAACGGAAGTTATTTTTTGACAACACCCCATCCACACATAAGCATCTAACTCCTTTATAGCAGTTATGCATCTTAAAGACTGTTTCATCCCACATCAATAGCAGGCCACCTAACACACTTTCCACCCCTACAAACTCCCATCAAACTGCATCATTTTTCCAAAGTTGGACTACTTTGAAATTGGTCAAATTTGCCTTCTTCGTCTCTATCAATCCTAGCATGTTCAGTTTAAATTTTCTCCTAAAGTTCTTTATCATACTCAATTTTTCAACTCTCGCTAACCTCCTAACATTCCGAGAGCTACAGATCATTTTACCGCATTTATACACATCTTTTTTCGATTTTTTGGTCAAATTCTTCTAGCCTTCTCCCTCTGCTTAGCTTGTTTTTTCTTCAGTGCTATCGCCTCATTCTGTGCTTGAAGTATCGCCATAATGTCATCTTCCTCATCGTACTGCACCGCTCCAGACTCCATTGCGAGCTCTCAAGCCTCTCTGTTTTCTTGCATTTCCTTTTCCCACATATTTTTTGACGTTTCAGTTTCAGTGTCACTTTCATCAACACCACTGGCCTTTTCCAAGTCCTCTGAACCAGCGTCATCTTTAACTAGCTCTGGCGCTACCACTGTTCCTTGTATCGCCGCTGCACCTGGGACTTCGTTTACTTTACCCTTCGACGAGCACGTGTGTCCCTGGCAACCATGTTTGCAACTTGCGACTTCCCCTTCCTTACTCAGCCTCATTCCACACCCGATCGCATCACAACCCTGTTCTTCCTCTAGCCTTACAGCAACGTCACCATTACAACCAGGCTCTGGACCAGGTCCCCCTTTAGCATAGTTGTCAGGACCGAACCGGTGATCGAACCAGTCAGATCACTGGATCACTGGGTCATTGGTTCAACCGGTGGGTCATTGGTTGAACCGATTGACCCGATCCTATGTAAATAAAAAACATAACATAGTCAAAAATTTAAAATACAAAATTTTACTAACATTTTAAAAATATCTAGCTATTCTAAAACAATATAAAACAGGAACAATAAGTATTTTGTTAATTTTACTCTATCATAAATATTTTTATTTTATTTTTATATTAAAATAACTATTATTTTTGAATTTTAATAATTTATTAATTAGTTTATATCTATTATACTATTATATACTATAAGTATTTATTGGAAAATAATATTAATAGATATTATATAATTATAAAAAAAAGTAAGTGGGTTTATAATTATTGTTAAATTAAAATATAATTAATTTAAGAATGAATGAGTTTATAACTAAAATTAAAATAAATTAAATAAAAATAAATTATTTCCTGAAAGATATATATATATATATATATATATAAATTTGCATATATATTAATAACAAGCGTAACAGTCTGGTGGTTGTAAGTATCACTTTTCTCCTTGATCAGGGGGGTTCAAACCCCATCTTTCACATTTTGGAGAAATTTTGAAACTCAAGCAGTTCGGTCGAACCGATCTTATTGATTTTGACTGGTTCACTTTGAATTTGACTGGTTCGCACCGGTTCGTTGCCTTATACGGTCCGGTTTTAATAACAATGCCCTTCGGCTCTGCCCGTCACCAAACCTCCACTTACTCGCCTCAGCCACGCTGCCAGAGTTGTTTCCCCACCCCGCTTCGTCAACCGAGCTGGAAGCTGTACACAACCGAATCATATGGAGCTGGAACTTTGCCTGCTACACGGCATCCGCGGCAGAACCCTACTAACCCGCTCCATCCCGGATCCAGAGTAGGAAGTAGCGTGTGGGCCTTTATGTTGCAAGCCCAGCCGCACTTCATTAGTCTTTGGTAACAAACAAAGGCTCCCAATGCTAGTGTGCTTGTTATTGGGCTCCTTGGTACCCAACCCACTCCTAGCTTTACTGGTAAGATCATCTTCAGCGACCATACCATATCTAACATAGTCCCAAGATATCGTCCTTTCCGAATTAGCCTCCGCACTATCAGCTGGGGATCCTGCAGTATCATCCTTTCTCTCCCTGGAATTGAATTCCTTAATGTTTGCTCTTGCCATTTTAGAATCCAAAAAACCGTTACTCTACTCATTCAAGTCTTCAGGACTAATTACAACTCTACCTTTTTGCGGTACTTCCTCCCTCGCCGCCGGAGCCCACAACTCCGGCTCTGCATCCCCCGCCCAGTCGCTGCATGCGGCTTCGATAACCACTACGGTCCCTGAATTTGTCCGCAGTTCCATAATCAGCTCCCATGACAAGACCATGATTTTCGTCGAAGGCATCCTTCATCACATAACCCGCTAAGCCAGGCACATCGCTTCCTACCTCCGAAACAAACACATCGAAACCCTTTGTTCCTACCGACACGCGGACCCGTTCCTAGATAACCTCAAACCTATTCGTATCAATCAGCACACGTCCAGCGCGAAACGACTTTGATGATATAGTAACATCATCGCAGGTCACCACCTCACCCCACTGGCCACTAATCTTACGGAACGTGTCTTCTGACCACACTTGTAGCGGAACCCCGAAGCATGCAAGCCACACTCTTCTCCTGTCACATCGCACATGCTCATCCCAATGGCATACGCTATGAAAGAAGCGCAAGAGGCTATCCATATAAGAGGTCAGGGCCGCTTCCACACTACGAACGCTATCAAAGATCAACAAAGTTTTGTGCGGCCCCATGTCACAAACTTTAACTACGTGAGGCTAATTCGTACGAGTTGTCTCGTTCAACAAACGGAAATTGATAGCTGCTGTTGAACTCCCAATGATACTCCTCTGCAGCCAGGGCAGGTTATCTTGCGCCACTAAGACTTCTACTTCCTTTGTATGGGTACCCTGCGCATTGTCCACCGAAATCCTTCCTTCCAAGTGATCCCTGGTCTGATCAGAATTTCTCCCACACTCACCCACCTCTTGATCGGCATGCCTCCGTTGTTTTAAGTGACTTCCAACCTGAACAAGACCTTTCCCACGATCAGCCACCGCAGCACCCGTAATGCTCCTCGGACCTTCAACAACCTTTGCCTTCTTCCCCGTAGAATTATCCCTCCTGTACTTAGCCTCCCCCACAAAGATCTCCTTTCCTCTTAATCGCATGTGATTTATATCTGATATTACCTTCAAAGCCCCTCCTTTCGTCGTATACTTGATGAACACAAATAGATAAACAGATCCATTTCTCATCTTCCTTAAAAGGTATATATCATTGATCCTTCCCGTCCAAGAGAACAACTCAAATAATTCTTGTTTCGAGATATTCCTTGGTAACCTGTCTACAAAAACAATAAAAAATTCCTGTTCTAGACAGAAAAACTCTTCTCAATTCTAAATCCTTGGATCCTTTCTCTGTTGCTGTAGCTGCCTAGTCCTACTCGGCCCACTGTTTCCCCACCCATCTCTCTCTCCCTCATTGATTCAACGCTATGCTATGCTATCCTATGGAAGATAAGATTATTAGAATGAAGTCACTTTGATTATCTTCAAGCTAAAGCAAAGTAATAAAATGTGCAAAAAGCCAAAAACATGTGTAGGGACAGGCGAATTCATTACTTGTTTTCTTTTCTTATGCAACTAAAATCTAAGAATCATATGTAAGAAAATGAATATATGCGTGTATATATATATAAATAGAACACTACTGTTCTTTTCACATCTCTATATAGGACCGACTGATATAACATTTCTCTTTATTAAGAATCAACCAAACCTATCCCACACTGGCCGCGGCTAATTTTTTTTTATATTGGAGGAGTGTGTGAGTTGTGTTTGGTTATAGTGTATACAAGTGTTAGACACAGGTGTGGGATAGGAAAAAACCGGATCGTCCGAGTTCTTTGTTAAAAATTTTATTAACCACAAATCGGACCATCCGATTAGTTTTTGTTTTTTTTTTATATTTGAAATCAAATCGGACTCTCCATTTTCAGATTTTTGTTTTTTTTATTTTTCCCTTAAAAGAAAACGGCCCTCCGTTTTTAGATTTTTTTTTTAATTTTTTCCTTAAAAGAAAACGGACCCTCCGTTTTCAGATTTTTCTTTTTTTTTTAATTTTTTTAAATCAAAACGGACCCTTTGAGTTCTTTGCTGCAGTTCTCGCATAGTCCGATTTTGCTTTGGCAAGTCCCTCGATCCGATTTGCATTTAAACTGACACCATACAAATGTAAAGCTCTCTAACTCCGTCCAGCACCAATATTGATTCCATAATAAAATCAATTTTCGCACTGGCCGCACACTATTATTTTTCTTTTTCCTCAATAAATTTTCTGAAATTTGAGTTTTAAATTTTAATTATAGAATGATTAGAAAAAGCCTATGTTGTTCTCTATGACATTTTAGCCTCTAAAATTTTTTCAAGTCAAATACTTTACTTTTTTCAACAAATTTTAAACAGTAAATTAGTTTTTAATATTTTCTTATAATATTTTTGTAAAAAAATTAGATAAAACACTTGTAGTTATTGAATAAAGATATAATAGTTTTTAGAAAAATTTAAATCAATCTTTTATAAAGATAAACAATTTGATGTGAAGATTAATTTATATTATAAAATAAAAATTTAAAAATTAATTTAATAACTAAAATTTATTGAGAATTAAAATATATATCTAATTAAAAAACTTTTAGCAACTAATTTAGATATTACTCATCATATAAATATCGGTTCCGCTAAAACATGATATAATTTCTAAATTCTAATTTTAAATAATTAATTAAAAATTATCTTTAAAGTAAAAAAAAAAATGAAAAGGGTAGGACTGGAAATATGAGAGAGTAGACTATGGAGAAGAAGAATCTTCATTCTTGAAAAGTTTAAAGCTTTAAGCATACTGCACCTGCTTCCTCCTTTAACACGCGGAATTCATCTTCCAGGTATATACAACTCTATATTTTTCTTTGTTGTTTGTTTCCCGAGAAAATTCAATTCTATATTTTCTAGGTAAAAGTTTTCAACCGAAGTTTTTGGGGTTTTTCTTTGCAATGGACTCGTCTCTCTTTCTCTTTCGGATTCGATGAGAATTTAATGATGCTAAGCTGTTTTAGATCACCTAATGTTTCGTCAATTAAGTTTTAGGGTTTGTTAGTTTGTGAATTTTTCTGCTTGATTGTGAAGTTTATCAAAATCGTGGGTTGTGAACTGTAGAACGTAATTGGAGTAGTTCGATTTGCCCAATTTGGATTCAGTTTTTTTCGCGTTGCTTAATGTTTACTGTGTAATGAAAATAAAAATTGCTTTTTGTTTATTGAGTACTAATTATCCACAAGGTTTTGAATTTTCACTGTTAACTGTTAAGTACCTTACTCTTCCCAATCATGGTGTGCTTTCTCTTTCAAATGCTTAGTTCAGAGTTTATGTTTTATCAGTTTGTGTATCTAGTTGCTTTCATGCTTTGACAATCTTTGACTTGTTTGGAATGTCGTCTTTGAGTAGCATTTTCAGAGTTTTCTTTTCTTATTATTTGGTTTCTATTAATTGTAGTGTTCTGAGGCTTAAAGGCTTACCACATGACTTGTTATGTTTTTTCTCCAGCTGATCAGGTCACTTGTTGATTGCTTTGAATAATTTTGGTGTTTGAAGAGATCATTGTATTCCAAAATGAGGTAATGCAAGCAAGTAATTTTCTGTTTGTTAGTTGCTTATGCTCCAGCTTCTTGTATATTTTGTATTATAATATAAGGAGAAAATTAGACGAATTTGTTTGTCCGGGTAATTTGCACTACATTCTACTATGGATGTTTCTGAACAGTTAATACCTTCCCTTGAGTTGAAAATTCATCTTCTAAGACCATCTTAGGAATTAACTCTTTTAAAGGAAAGGGTTGAGATGGGTTTTATATGTCCATCAATGGAAATATTCCCAAAACCATGATGCTAAATTGAGAGCCTATGAAGGAAAAGAATGACACCCTTTTAGTCAAAAGATATTTTCAACATAACCTTCTCTGGGTCTGGTGGTATGTTTACCTGTTCAGCAGAAAGTGTGTACTGTGTACAAATGCAAGACTAAAGGGGATAGTACACATCAAACACTCCTTAGGTCAAAATAAAGAAAGGAACAGGAATGGTTCCAAATCCTATTTGATCCCTTTTGATATACTGGAAATCTGTTGGTTCGGCTAATTTTATAGGTATATTACGTTGCCTGTTTAATGAACATGATTGTCGATAGAAGAATGAAAATTGTTATGGAGTCCCCTCTTGCATTTCTCCGCTGATAGGATATATCTTTATAAAGCATCATCACCATGTTTTTTATTTATATAATGTCTTATTTTCAAGCACATTACATTGCAAGTTCCAAATATGAATTTTTGTTACACATTGTAGGGGACGCGTAAGATGGGACGAAGCTAACATTGGAGAAATTGAGGCAAACAAACCTGTGAGGCAGAAAATTACTGAGCCTAAGACTCCATATCATCCGATGATTGATGACGACAGTATGTAAAGAAGATCATCTAAAGTGCATATTTCATGCTGCTTTCTTGTTCACATCAATTTTTTAACTAGTAATTTGTATTCAATTATGCATGCATTGATATACCTATTCTTGCAAATAATAGTTTGATTGTATTTCAGCAAGGGGGAAAGGGATATTTTACTGCTTTAAACTACAGTATTGCTTTTAGTGTTCTCTTAATGGATTTTTAATAGTTTTCAAAATTTTCATTTCAAACATTTACTTAGGCTTTGGTGTAGTTCGGTTTCTTTTTGTAAAAAATATTAAGGCTCCGTTTGGTTAATGTCCATGACCATCAGAGACATGGACACGGTGGTACGTGTACACCGTTTGTTTGCTGAGACATAAAATTTTAAAAGACACGGTTACACACAGATACACATAAAAGACATGTATTTAGTGTATCTCTTTCAAGCTGTGACACTAAGACACAATCCATGAGACACAGATTTTTCCAATTCTATCCCTAATTGTTTTTTAAAATTTCAACCATTGTCCTTTATCTTTAACACTTGAGTTGTTTTAGTTTGGGGATAAAATGGACTTTTGAATTAAATACATGTGTCTTGTGTATTATCACCAAACATGTTATAAATTTTGTGTATCTTTGTGTTCATGTGTATTTGTGTCTTTGTGTCTATGTCTCTATTTTTTTGAGACAACAACCAAACACTGCCTAAGTTAACATTGTTAATGACTTAATGGGAGTTCTAGAACACGATTTATGTGTAGCAACTGTTCTGAAATAAACTAATCTTTTAGGTTCTCTATCCCCTGTACGAGGAAGTTTTGATGCATGTATTGGTGATGAAAATGATAATCACACCGTGCATGCTGAAGCAATATGGAGTGCTCTGAATGACATGGCTTCTAGTAGCCAGAAAGGTGCTGGACAATCTGGCGGTTGGTCATCTGAAGATGAGGCAGAAGCAATGGATCAAGATGGTGATGGTATGATACTGTTACTCGACCTTCGTTTGGTGGTTTCATCACATATGATTGTCATTCTTTCATTTCGTAATAGTATTTGCTCATATGTCCTGTTGTGCTTCTCCTCTAGGGGACTTTTGGTTTTGATGATTGATTTTTTATCCAATAATTCAAATATTTGAATAACTAATTTATCATACTATATTTACTTTATTGCATAAGTTGGGTTTGTCCATCAAAATATTTCTAAAGAAAACATCACGGTAGTAGTGGATTAATGATGTGCATGGTATTGAATTGAAAGAGTACCCTTACATCTTGTTAGTTTCTGAAACAGAGAGGAGCTTAAGGTTTAAAGAACATAGAAAGGCCCACTATGACGAATTTCTGAAAGTTAGAGAGTTGCGGCAGAAGGGGCTTCTTGAAGAAGAAGAAGAAAAGGATGAGGATGATGGTTCTGTACTTTGTAAAGGAGAGTATGAATCTGAACCATCGTCTTCACTGAGTGATGGCGTCAAAGAGATAGATATTGAAGGGAAACAAAAAGTTTCAATGCCTTCATCTAATGGTTCTTAGACATTGGTTGATAAACAAAATCCATTGTTATTATTAGCTTTCTTTTTTTCTTTTAACATATATCATATCTGTGGGCTTAAAATAATGAATAACACTAAATCATGTACTGTATTTTTGTATTCTTGTATTATTGTTGGTACATAAGTTATTTCATGAAAATCTCTCTAAAGAATTAACAGAAGCAGAAAATAAGTAGTTCGTCTATGTTTTTTTGAGAAGTATCAAGTATAAACAAAAGTGTCCATTATGATCTAACCAAAGTGAAATAAATCATGGCTTCACATAGAGAACGCTTGTTACTGTTGATTGTTTGGCTGCTCCTTAAAATGTTTTCAACCATATCTTATATAATCATGATTAAATTATTAAAGAAAAACTCAATTGAAAGAATGAATTCTCCAAATGCTTTGCAAACTTAAATATAAGAAATAATTAAGAGGGAAAAAAGAGGAATAAATCAATTGCACATAAGTATGCAAATCTCTATTTATCGAGGAAATAAACATATTACTCATAATATAGAGGAAATAAAAACACTAGTATCCTACACCAAAACTCTCCGAATATAGAGAAAATAAAAACTCTCTACATAACTTTATATTATTCGTAAACTTCACTAAAGAATTAGAGCCTATATAAATCTCTATTCATAGACAAATATAAATACCTAATGACTAATATCATCAATACTTAAGAATAAAATGGAGGGGGGACTACTTGCATTTAGTCTCCTACTCTCCTCCTAACTTCTTGCCTTCTAGTTTTTATTCAATTTTGCTTTTAAATTTTTCAAAGTTTTATATTCTTCAATGTTTGGCCAAAGCTTAGCAACTCATATTTGACTTTAATTTGAGTTATTTTACCTGCTTAATTCTTCTTACTTCTAGTGTGTATAAAATGGTAATCAACAAGTCAACAACTTACATGAGTAAGCAATTATTAGATTCGTTTTGATTTGTCAAATATTTAACTTTTATAATCTTTTTCTTGTTTTCATCGGTATTAATAAATTTAATTTACACTTTTATTAGATATTTGAATGTGAGTTATCATATTAGAGACTTCTACAATCTTTTAGCAATTTGATCAATAAAGACAAATTTATTTATATATCTAACGCTTTTTAAAAACAACTTGCTATTAGAGATAATAAATAAATTAACAGATTTTATGCTTTTATTTTTCTTATAATCTTAAAAAAAAAAGTAGAATCTGATTAGTAAATTATTCTTTTAAATTTGATGAACAATTAATATAAAATATAAGAAATAATTGAAATTTGATAAGTAACAAACATTAAAGCACTCCATATCTAATAAAAAATATTAAAAGATGAGTTGTTTATATTATAAAATTTTTTCTTTGAACCCCATAAACTAACACATTATGATCCCTCAATTGCTCACTGTATCTAAATTAATCAATTATATATTTACATTTTTTCAAAAAAAAAAAAAACACTTTTAGATAATATTCTTTTTTATTCAATCTAAAAATTTGATCTATCGACTAAAAAAATTATTTATTTAAAGTTTTGATTTAAAAATAATATTTTTGATCAAAATATTTTTTAAAAATAAAATAAAAGAATAAATAAACAAACTCGTTTAATTCATTAGACTTATTAAAAACGATTCCAACTAAAAAATAATGACTTACAAATAAAGCGAACTTGCCCTTAAATAAATCACCAAATTGACTCATTTAAAACTTCTAACAAAAAAAAATATCTATACGATATATTTTCAATACATATATAATAAGTAAAAAAAAAATTTTTAAATGTATCGTCATATTGGTGAGTTATTTTTAATTGTTGATCTTAATTATAAAGAATATAAATAATATATATAATTAAGATCAACGATTAAAAATAACTGACACTTCAAAATCTTTTAAGTAGAACCGGATGATGCAAAGGGAAGTATATATGTAGTACATGACATGTTTGACTGTTTGTGTTGGTTTCATATTTCGAAGCAAAAAGGTCACTCTCAAGTCTCAAGATTGATTTGGACTAACCATTGGTCGCCATCTGAACTTAGCTCATACCACTTCCTTTTTTTATGTTTTTTTCTTCTTTAATCCCCAAAATATCTTCTTCCGTGCATCACATTCATGAATCACAGAGATATTTTATAGCCTCATCATGGTCATGCCTATATCATTCACATTCATGATAAGTTAGAAAATTAACAAATTGTATAAGTTGAAAATATAACTACTATGTACATTATCATTTATTATGTATCTTAAGCTCTTTTATATATTAATTAATCGTCTTCAAGAAGTTATAAATTATACACTACAAATTAAAGTTAAAACAATCCTCCAGGTGATTTGTGTTTTAAGCGAAGTTTAGGAAACTAAGTACTAAAGAGAGTCTTCATTGTATATAATTAATTTTCATAATATAAAGAACTAAAAAGTAAGTTTACATAAGTGTTGTATACAAAGAATTATAGAATAAGAAAAAATTTAGGAGGCCAGCAACTTTTTTAAATTCTTGTCAGCGTAATCAGTAAGGAAAAGTGAATTATTGGATAAAATTTCACACTAATTTTACACCATTAAAATCATCATTGATGGCTATTTAATGGCTACAAATACCAAAAGTTGCTGGTCTCCTGACACTCTTCATAGAATAATATATTTTAATATATAATTTTTAAAATAAAGAAATATAGGGAACCAATGAAGTATCTATACAATGTGTACAATGGGGGTATAGGGATGTTCAATTAAGTAGGATATTAGATATCTATTATCTCTGGTACTCGAATGGTCTGAATAGTATGGGTGTATTGTGGTTGAGAAATTAATAGTATTTTATCTGGATGTTCATTTTTTAACTTATATTAGGCCAAATAAATAGCTCATTGTACACATTGTACAAATATTCTATTGACTCCCTAACAAGACTCTTTAAAAATTATTTTTAAATAAAATAGATAATTAAAAATTATTATATGATAATTTAATCAAATCTATTACATTATTTAACGATATTCAAATATTAACTTCACATAAAAATAATTACTTTTCACTCTAAAAAAAGTATCCTTATTATTTATTGAAAATTGAAAAGAAAGTTATTGATGATTATAAATAGAGAAAATCTTGTTTGTGTGAAGATTTTTTTCCCCCTAGTAGGTCTAGTATATATATAATCTTAGAGGATAAAATTGGGACATTGGAGGCTGAAATAAATTCCCACTTTGTTGTATCACTATTCTAGTGGTTTGTTAGTTACATCCTCTTCATTATTCTTCATATCAAAACCAAGAAACCCTCTTCAACCACGAGCATGGAGTCTCCAACATATTGGACAGAAGAGAAGCACATGCAATTCCTCAACACCATAGAAGCCTCCTTTGTCCGCACCATGCTCCAAAACAGCATAAACCGCCGCCGCTTCCTCCGCCTCGATCGCCACCTCCCGGACGCCTTCGATTCCACCCTCAACCACCGCCACCGCAACCGCAATTGTGCCACAAAACAGAATGCACCCTCAGGTACGTGATCCTAACCATCCAGGCTTCCACCGTTACACCAAATTAAAGTGTGGGTGAGTTGATAAGACAGCGTTTGGGTGGATGCATATTGTGGCATTTTTTCCGATTAATGCCTTTTGACTTGTGTGCTAGAAGCTGGTTTTTGACTTTGTGTGGCACCTGAACCAAACAGCATGTAACTAAGGGGACCCTGAAGAAAAATACATGTGGAATATGCCTTAGATATTTATTATCCGCATCAATCTTTTAGCTTTTTTTTCTCTTTCTCTTTCTTCTTCTTTCTTTTTTTTTTTACTAAAGATATGAGGTTCGAACCCACAATTTCTTAATTGAGTATGAAAAAATTAGACCATTTGAAATTATGCTATTTTTTTCTCTCCACCTTTAATTATTATTCACTTCAAAAGTTTATAAACAAGAATATATGATAAATGACGGTATAAATTTATTAAAAATTATGTATTTGTGTATAAATATATATATAATTTAGTTTATTTTAATATGTATTTTATATTTTAATATATATTTTATTTTAATAATTAATTTTAATGGTTAATTATATCTTAAATATATATTTAGTGTGTGTCCATTTACTTAATTTGTGATAACGACTTGCCTGTTCTTTAAAATACATTTAGTGATCTTTGATATTTGTTTTGTTATAACATCATAGGAAATTAAGAAGTGAATAATGAAGTAGCTATACATACACTCGCTGAGTTGTTGATACTTGCTCATCATTTATTTATTGGATTCGTGTGGTGGAATATATTTTGAATATGATACTTATTCGATATTTATTTAATATATTTATCTTTTATATTTAATGATGTTTTGACAAAAAAAAATATTTTTTAATTTTAAATATATCTAAACACACTTTAATATTATTGTATGTCAACGTGTTTAATTTTATTTTTAATTTATATTTTTAAAATAAATTTAAAAATAATATATATTATTATTTATTAAAATAAAAAATATTTTAAATATTTTATATAATTAAAAATAATTAAAATATTAATTTATATTTTAATATCAATAAAATATTTAAATATTATTATAATTTATTTAAAAAATATTTTATATTTATATATATATATATATATTGTGTTTTTGTATCTTATAAAAAATTAAAATTTATATATTTATTTGCATATGTGTCATGTGATATTCTGTGTTTTTGTCCGTATATCATAATAAATTAGTATTTTTGAAACAATATATTAGATACTTAGGTTCAGTTTGGATAACCAACTTAATTAAGTTCCTTTTGATAAAATAACTTAAACAATAAATGACTATGTTAAAAGTAACTTATAAATAAGTTATTTTGTGTTTGTATTTTTAACTATAAAAGTGCTTATTTTATAGAAATGTAATGAAAAGTAGAAGTATTATGAGAGAAGTCATTTTTTTTAACTTCTCTATAAGCTCCAAAATAGCTTCTTAAAAAGTTGCAATTTGGTTTTAAAAATTGTACCAGACATTAATACTACTACTTTTCATAAGTCAAAAGTAAAAAAAAAACTACTTTTAGAGTTTCCCAAATAGACCCTTAATAATGTAGAGGTAACATTCAACCAACATTTAGATAGGCCCGTTAAAATAATTATAATCACAAACGTCTGAATTTAAATTTATGAGTGTTCCTCTCACCTACAAATTTCAAAACAAAAACAGAATCTCCAAATAGATAATTTCATCTAACGATGTTTAAGTATAAATATACATTGGAAATTAGCTAAGTAATATGTGTATTATACATATAAATATATAGTAATTAATTTTTGGTGATTGATTTTTAGGATGCACATTACACTTTTTATACTAGTTAAATGATATATAGGAAGGTGAGAGATATTAATTAAAACAATCAAATTTTTAATTATGCATCTTGTTGAATATTTATTGAAATAATATTATATAATTAATAAAATTTATCAATTTTAACCCAAAACTTAGTTAATACTAAATACTAAATATTAATTTTAAATTTTAATAGTATAAAATTAAAATATTAATCTAAAATATTGACTAATTAATATTATTGATATAAGAAAAATGTTATATGTATAAGGTCTTTTTTAAACTAATTTAACTAAGTTAAACAATAAAATTTAAGTAAATGAGTGAGTAAGAATAATTAAAATAATTATTATTGTTGACGTTAGATCAAATTAATTGATAAAAAATTTGTATGTATAATATTATTCTAAAAAAATATTAACTTCCTAATATTTTGTCTTTCTAACCTGATTTTAGTTGAGTACCATTTTCCTTTTGAAACATTTAGGATATGAGCTTGAGCTTGCAAAGATTCTCTTTCATTTATATGTATATTTTTAGATTTTGTTACAATGACTTTTATAAACAATGTGAATAATGAATTTTTAAATTGATCCAACAAAATAAAAAATAATTTTATTAGGAAAACAAGAAGGGTATAGCCAACAAATATTTTTAAATTATATTCTATACTAACTATACTAATTAATAACATTAATTGTCATTAATTAGTGATTATTTAAATTTTTTTTTTAAAAGATACAAAATTAATGATTATTAATTGCCTCTTCTTACTCTAATTCATCTTTTACCATTTATTACGCAAACACTATTTCTTCTTTACAAAAAAATTTTCGAAATTCCAAAAAATAAAAAGCACTAAAACATAAGATAAAGAATTATTCAAATCCCAAGAAAAAAAACATACAAAACATAAGAAAAAGAATCATCCAAAACTAATAAAAAGAATCATCCGAAATGTAGAAAAAAGAAACATAAAAAATAGTTAAAAAAATCATTCAAAATTAAATAGGAGGAAGAGAAGAAGAGTCGCAGGGTAGCCAGTGACGACGTCTTGGACTGCGTTACGTGGACAGTGAGGATACTCGCAGTGGCGTGTTGCGATGAGTGAAGGAGTCGCCACGGATCAGAGTAGTTGATCGCGCGTTGCAATGGGGACCTGGTGGTAACTGCGTCGCGATGGATAGAGAGTTGTGGGGTGCAAGTGGCGAGCGATGGGGAGTCGCGAGCGGCAAGGGTGCGTCAGGCAAGCGATTGGGAGTCGCAATGGGACACGAGGAGGGTGAAGTAGAAACGCGATGGTAGCTGTCTTTCATGCGCGAACGGCAGATGAGGTGGCGGAAAAGGATGCAAGGACGACCGGTGATAGCGCACGAGGACGGTGCTGTGGCGACGCTAGCGGCGCGAGGACGAAAGATTTGTGATTTTGTATGGTGAATGGTGAGTGGAAGTGAAAATAAATTAGGGTAAGTTTTGATTCAAAAATGCCATTAACGTCAATTAATCAAATTTTAAATTTAAAAAAATAATTTAAAATTAATTATTATTAATTGAGTTGTTCAATTCTTAGCTGGTGGACACTTGGCTCCTTATACTATTTGCACATAAACCTTAATTGACATTGAGATAATTATCTACACATCTAGTGAATTGAACATCCAGTCATTATTAATTATACATGAGTAAATCAAATCAAAAGAAATAATTATTCAATTAAAAATAATAAATATAATTATCTGTATACCTATTAAATTGAATATCCGACATTCATATTATTTAGCTATACTTTTTCATATTTTTTTCATCAAAAGATCTTATGTGCTTTTATCATAAAAGTAGTTGTTTTATTTGATCTCTATATTTTATTTTTTTATATACGACGGATAATTCAGTGGGTCTAGCCATCATCAGAAGAACAAAGAGATCATCGTTGTCGTTCAATTCATTAGAGGATCAGGTTTGTTTTGCTTATTTAAAATGAATATTATATATATAAAAAACTAATGATCAAATTAATCATGTACAAAAATACTATTTTAATACTAAAATTAGTCATTAGAATATAATATATTTTAAAATATAAAATATATATTAAAATAAATTAAACTATATATATTTATATATAATATATAATAACTAATTTTAATATACATCTAATATAATTAAAATATATATACACATATATTAATTCAACATATATTTTATATAAATAATAAATTAAATAATTAATTTTTTATGTATAAATAACACACAAGATTTGAGTGTGTATTCTAAAACAAAACATGATGAGAAAAAGGCAGGACTAATAGGTAATTTCAACGTGAACAGGTGGTCCCACAAGTTGGAAACGAAGGTGAAGCTGCGTAGCTGCGTTAGTGATATCTTAGTGATGATCGTCAAAAAGATAAAGTGGCAGCACAGAATTAATGTTTTTATCTTCAATCCGACTTTCTTTAATTTCTTATTGTTCCCTTCTTCATTGGTATTAGTTTAATTTTTTAAAGCTATGAAACACGGACACTTTGTTGAGTTATTGTGTCTGTGTGTTCGACACATTTTAGACACAACACTCATCGATCGTTTGACACGCGTGTCTGTTGTGTCTAACTGTGTCTTAATAAAAAATAAAAAATTCTTTTCTGGATACATCTGTACACACTTGGACACACCTAAATATCATCACGTGTCAGCATGTCCAATTTTATTCTTAACATATATTCTTAAAAATAAATTTAGATATAGCATATATTATTATTTATTAAAACAAAAAATATTTTAAATACTTGATATAATTAAAATAAAACATTAAAAATAATAAAAAATTTAATTTATATTTTAATATTAATAAAATATTAAAATATTATTACGATTTATCTAAAAAATACTTTATATTTTATATGTATGCGTGTTTTCGTGTCATATAAAATTTTAAAATTCGCATGTCGACGTATCCTGTATCGTGTCGTGTCCCGTGTTCGTGTCAGTGTCTTATATCATAGCTTTGAAGGATTCCTTCACCCTCCTTGTACTTGACTTTTTGTCAAAGTTTGTATGTGAAGTTGTGAACTCTAAAGTCTAAAGTCTCTCTATCTAGCTAGCTCGTAATTTTCATGATCTTTTTTAATTCAATTGAATTCGTGTCATTTAAGATATAGTGGTGGCCTTGCCATTAGTTTTGGGAGATTGAAGCTTACCTTTTTTTAATATATAGTTTGCTATGGTTGAATTGGATTGAGTGTTTATTGTTATTTCATTGTTATATAAAAGCTACACACTATTATGGGTCACAAAGATATTTAGAATAATGTGTATGTTTGAGTAGTGCACTTTAATCACAAGATATATACAAAAGCGGTTCAACTAGGTATCCTTTAAAAATCGTACAATATTCAGCCTTTTATTATAATAATTAAAAAAAATTAAAACAAACACAACTAAAAATTATGAATAGATTTATTATCTTTTTAAAATTAAATACACATTCAAAATACAATCTAAAAAAACTAAAATTTAAAATTTAAATTTTAAATTTTTGTTTCAGATTTAATATATTTAATTATTAATATATTATAATTTAAATACATATCTAAAAATCAAATTATTCAAAATTCAAAATTTTGATTTTAAAAATATAAAATAAATCTTAAACTATCAAATTATTAATTAAACTCGTACAAAACACTCAAAGAAGTAGAGAAGTCACGTTTGTGCCATGTCGAAAATTCAGAGGCGCACATAGAAAACTCAGAGGTGCACATCGAGAAGTCATCCTCCGCTGTCGTTCATCCTCTTCCGCGCTCATCCTCAACGCTGCCTTCCTCCTTTTCGGCGCTCATTTACAACGCTGTCTTTTTAATGTTTAAATTTAAATTTTAGATTTATGATTTTGGATGTGTTTTAAAAATATTTTCTGTATAACATCATAATTTTAGATGTGTTACAATTATTTTTTAATGTTTAAATTTAGATTTTAGATTTATGATTTTATATTTTCTGTATAACTTCATAATTTTAGATGTGTTACAATTATTTTTTAATGTTTAAATTTAAATTCTAGATTTATGATTTTGGATGTGTTTTAAAAATATATTTTGTATAACTTAATATTTTAGATGTGTTACAATTGAAAAAGAAACTATAATTAAAAATATTTTAGTTTATGTATATAATTATATTCGACCATTCATAATTGTATTATTAACATTTATATTGTATTATTAAAGTTGACTGATTTTAGATGTGTTTTAAAAATATTTTGTATAAAATATCATACTATCAGATGTATTATAATCGAAAAATAACAACACAATTTTAAATTAATTGTTGATTATATACTTTATTTGTAACAACTTTATTAATAAAATTAAATAAGATCAACCTTGTTCCAATTAAATCAGCAGTGTTTTTATGTTTAAATTAAAATATAATTAAAAATATTGAACATGATATTTCTTAACAAATTACATAAACACATGTGTGAAAAATAATGATACCTTTCATCAATGCAAAATGAGAGAGTGCTTCAGATGGAAGGTGGTGATGGTCTTTACCAATGAAGACGAGATGGAGAATTCAGCTAGCAGCGTCCTTTTTGGTTTGAGATTCACTAATGCGTGTGAATATCCCGTAGAATAAGAAATTTAAAAAATTGTATCTGTTACGTGAAGTTACGAAAGTAAAGTAAAGTCACCGTAACCACCAATGAAGTGGGTGTGTTTTAAAATTTAAATTTAAATTAAAATTTAATTATAGATATGTATCTACAAAATAGGAACATGTTACACTAAAAAAATAATTAAATATTATTTCAATCTGATTAAAGACTGATTAATATTGTACAACTAGCATTTCCCATACAAAAGATACTTGAAGTCATTATAAATGCTCGTGATATCACTTTCAAAAAAAACTTAAACTAATATAAAAAATACATGAATTATTATATTTTTAACATATTTTTTTAAACAAAAGTTTTTTTTTTAAATTTGTTTGAACCTTTTTACATAATCTTTTATTTATCTTGTATTTATATTTTTATAGTTTAACAAATATAACTTTAAATTTTTTATATTTTAATTATAAAAATTTTAATTTATGTCATGATATTTTTTTAAAAAATTTAAATTAATAAAAAATATAAATAATTATATCTTTATTAATAAACCTATCATACCACTCCCTAATAAGTTGATGTACTTGATATTGTTCATTTCAATGTTATTTGCATTCACATACATGTCGTCGCTCGTCTTTTCTCTTGCAAAAGAAATTAAAGAAAGTTATATATCCTAAGCAAAGGATTAAGCTATCAAAAAAGGTTAATCAAGGATGAAAGATATAGGTCTAATTTGGGTAAATAATTTAATTAAGGTTCTTTTAAAATAATAATTTAAATAATAAATATTTATATTAAAAGTAATTTATAAATATGTTATTTTGTATTTGGTTTTTTAGTTTTAAAAGTGTTTATTTTAAGTAAAGAATAATAAAAAAATTTTTATTATGATCGAAAGAAATTATTTTTTTAATTTTTTTATAAGTACTAAAATAATTTTTTTAAAAACTATAATTTAATTTTAAAAATTATATCAGACATTAATATTAGATATTTTTATAAGATAAAAGTAAAAAAAAATAACTTATAAACCTATATAAACGGAGATAATACGAGATATTTTATGAAAGCCATAGGTAAAGTTAGTTAAAGATAGTTATTAGATTATCATATTATTTAGGCGTCTTGGGATAGATATAGAATGGAGAAAAAAAAAAAAAGTCGTTGGTTTTTTAACCGATATATGTTGGGTATATGACATGATAATAATTGTATGTATGTTATAGTACAAAGTGGATAAGGTGGAGAGAGTTTCGAGTTTTCAACCTTATCTGTATGGCGGGGAGATGGTGACTTCTTGGTTAATGCTTTTCAATTTCCAATCTAACCTAAATTCGATGATGCACATATATACTTATGTACTTCTTTTAAGTAATTAGGTATATATATATTTTATTTTCCATCTCATCGCCAACTTTGCATGATTTCTCTAGATCATGTATGTCATGCCATTTTTGTTTAATTTTAATTTTCTGTTGTATTTTGAGAACATCTTTGTGTCTTTGCAATTGAGAACATCTATCCATTTTGCACTAGTTTTATGGACTGCCACATTTTAAACGAAGTAACCAAATTATCCATGAATCCTATTTGGGCCATTTAATTGGGCCCATTTGCCTACTTGGGTTGTTAACTAATGAAATATGTCGAAAAAAAAAAAACACTAATAGAGCATACGTGCAGTGAACGAGCTACAACTCAAATGGCATAGTCTCTCCCTCCCCCACCTAAAAGTCTCGGGTTTGAGTCCCACTATCTGTAATCGATCGAAAAAATCTCCTAACTGGCGTGGTAAGGATGAATTCATTTAAACTATGCCAAAATTACTAGATTATCCTATAAACAAATTCGTTGGTATTTTGTTCTCCCAATTTTTATATAAATTACATAATAGTAGCAGTTCTGTTTTAGGACAATATAAAAATTTTGGAGTGTATAGTTTAAATAAGTAAATTTTAGACTCTATTTTGCTAACTACTTTTTTTTTTTTTAGAATAGTGATGGCTCTGTTTTGCTAACGTGCTTTTCCTTCGTTCAAAAAAAAATAGCACATAAATATATTATTTTAATTTTTAACCTGTAAATTAAAAGGCATATAAATTTCAAATATCCGCAATACAAACATGTCCCAAAAGAAAAATTTGTTCATTTCTTCAAAATGACACATTTACCCCTAGAAATATGTCCATCTCCCAAAAGAATCAACTATGTTAATTTCTTCATATATAAAGTGACATATTTATTTATCCCTTAAAAAATTGAAGAACAACAACAATAATATAGCATAGCGGTCACTTTCCTTTATTGGATAATTATTTATTGTTAGCTTTTCATCTTAATTCTTCCATATATAGGATAAGCAGATAAAATCATCATGGTTGTCTCTAAAATCTAAATTGGTGGATGCAGTAACTTTGGATTCCATGGTATGGGGGACCAAGGGACATAGAGCATATCATTTATTTACAAATTAGGAAGGAACCCATTCATTTGGATGTTGTGAAATACTTGGTAGTCCCTGGAAACAAAACAATTATATATATAAGAAAATGATTCATTTATATCTATCTATTATTCAAAGGAACTATTATTGCTTTGGTCTCATAAGGAATAATATGGTCTTTGTGTGTATCTTTCTATGACTCTGTATGTCTTCAATCTCTACAACATATATTGTGGTCATTGACATGATTAAGATATATACTAATACTAATACTAGCTTATTTATATCAATGTGTGAATAGCGGCGTATCATGTATTATATATACGTGTGTGTATGTGATAGATATTATGTTATAATAGCATAATATGAAAGTAAGAAATTAACACTTATTATATATTATGGGGCATCACAACTAAAATATTCAAGTAGCAAGGGACACTTGTGAGGTCCAAATCGCTTTGTTTTTTCTAGTATTCTCCAGAGAATCTGTTTGCATCAAATAATATTTTTCTTTTTCTTTTCTTTTATCTATCTTTGAAAGGAAATGGTTAGACTTAGACAAGATGACAGTTAAGTTTTGGAACCTGAAGAAGCTTTTATCTTAGAGGTTTGGTGTTGTTTAGTGAGGAATTAGTTGATCCATTTCCATGAGATCAGTTTCCCCTAGACAGGAATTAAGTTAATGGACCAAACTAATTAGCTCTCATTGATCTGGTAGCTTATAGGTACTACATATAAAAAATTAAAATTTATAATAATTAAATGTGAATTCTCTTGCTACATGCAAGGAGGAGAAACTAATAAAAGGTTAAAGCTAAATAGAAACTCAAAATCGTTATGGGACCCAGTAAAATTACATACATAAATAATATATGAATAATGCTAAATAATAATATTTTTCAGTCAATATCAACTATTTTTTAAAGTTTTTTATTTATTTTAAATTATATATAAGTCTTTTACTCTAAATATTTAATTATAAATTATAAATTTCAAATTTAAAAAGATAAAAATAAAAAACTAGTATTTATTTACTAACTAAAAATAAATTACATATATTTTTTCTTTATAATTTATATATTAATCAAGAATAGGGCTCACTGCCACTCATTCCCCAATAGTAACAAAACCCGCTGCTTTAGGGTAAAGTAATCTACTGGGAACAAAAATACATGAAAAATGATATCTATGTTATTTGTGTATAATTTTTTTTATATTTTGTATGAGATAAAATATAAATTTTATTTTTTACTTTATATTAGTTATTTTTAACTTAAAAATATAAGTAATATATATATATAATAAATATAAAATTCTTTAAAAATTATATCCTATAATCCTAAGAATAGATAGTTGGAGTGAAATCAAAAGAAACCTAGCTAGCCTTCTCTTTCTCTCCCGCCATAGCCTTTGAGGAGAAATATCACTGTTGCTTAGTAAGAGTGTCTGGGATTGTGGGGCTTCATATTCTATAATTTCTCTTTTTATAAAACAAAGATCTAGAACTTACCTTAAAAAGCAGAAATACGTATATATAATGTAAATAGAAAATCCATTTGACATTCTAATATCTATTTAGAATTTAGGATAGATAAAAGTAAAAATAAATAAAAATGTTATTAAATTTGGATATAATCTGGTATTCACATTGTTTACAACTCTTATCTTTTATCTATCTAGCGAAATTGATATTGAAAAGCAACTTTGTTTTTATCAATCAAAATATCTTAGGTAGTATTTATTTTTGGAGACAGGACACAAATACATAGACAATATATGTTTAAAAAGTATTTAAAAATAGGGGATATGATAATGATGGATACGAAATTTAAAAGAATGGACACAAATTTTTTTATAAATTTTGTTTTTTTTATTCATAGATATTTTTTATTATTCTACTATTATCTCTTTTTTATTTTTCCTTTTCCTGCTCTTTCTCTATCTCTTTCTTTTTCAAGTACTCTTTTATTTTTATAGAATTTTTTATTAGGGGTGAATAATTCTTTCCTTCTTATCATTTTTACTTCAATATCATTTTAACTTTGTATTATATTATTTGATTTGTAATAAAAATAATTAGTCTTAAAATTTTTAAAAGATAAATATTATCAAAAGTAAAATTGATCTTTTAAAATACTAAAAAATAATTTATAAGTTGTAATTAATTTTATATAATTTAAAAAAAATCAATTTTTTTGAAAAAAAAATCAGTTTTTAGATTAAAAAAAATTAATTTTCTAAATAAAAATTTTATGTGCAAAAACTAATTTTTTTCATGCAAAAACGGATTCTTTTAAATTAATTTTTTATTTAAAATTAATTTGGCTTATTAACTTAAACAAAATTTTTTATTAATCAAACTCAGATTTATTCTTTTTGTTAATCTTAACCATATTTATTCTTACATATTAATAATAAATTTAAAAATAAAATAATTATATTTATAAATTTTATTTTAATATAAATATTATTATATATTTTTTTATTAAAATTTTTTGCCTCTTCAAATATTTTTTTCAAGTTTTGTCTGTACTCCTATGGTACTCTCATTTTTTATTAAATTAATTTATATTTGATGTAAAAAATTTAAAATCACATAATTATTTTAGTCATTTCAAATAATATTTTAGTCTTATTTATGTGTATTCAAACATAATATTAGATATTATACTAGTGTCTTGTATATTATATCCAAACACAATACACAAAAAATAATTTTTAGTATATCTTTGTGATCGATTAGATGAACGATCTTACTAGCTTAAATCTATCTATCCGCTTCATTCTGTTATTTTTAGCAGTTACATATATTAAAAAAAATTAAATTTTAATTTAAACTAAGTATCTATTAAGTTGAACTACTCAGTTTGAGATTAGATCTAAAATTCTATTTCTAAGAATTTTGAAAGATAAGAGCAAGAACAAAGATATATAAATTTCTTTAGTTTCTAGAGGAACTTTTTTATCATCTATTTGATCATGTATTTTTTATTTTATTTTTAATAATCACGATTTATTAATATTCAATATTTAAATATCTTAACTTTTAAGTATTAAATTATAATTTTAAAATTTTAAATCTTAATAATATAAAAAATAAAATATTGATTAAGTATACTAAATAATGTTAATAAAAAAACATTAACATTTAATATTTTTATTATAAAAATTCAGAAAATAAATAATAAAATTGATATGATTGGCTTTAAAATTAAACTAAATTAAAAATTTTTAAATATATTGATATATCAATATTTTAATAAATTTTAATTTTTAATCTTAATTATATATATTATATATATTTTTTATAATTAAAATTAACTATTAAAATTCATTAAAATAGTACAGTATGGGTACACTTGAAACTTCTCATAAGGTATATGAATTATGAAAGAATTTAAATGATGGCGTTGTATGTATGGTTATTGTGATAGTTGATGAGTGAGGTGGATTAAATAAATTTGGTGGCTAAGAATGTGTAGAAGTTTCTTGGGTGGCAAAAAGAGGCGTGTAACTCATATTACAAGGATCGCAGTTAAAAAGAGTTAGCAAGACCCTCACATAACGTACGTCACTCGGAGACAAATGCGGTAAACAAATCCTTTCACACGGAACTTTCTCGACATAAGACGTAACGCAGTACCTTCTCGCCCCTTCCTTTTTGTTTCCCACCCCTGACCCCCCTATCCTTCTCTCCATCTTTCTCTCTCTCCCCTTCATTCCCTCCTTTTATTATTATTATTCCCTCACATCGGAACCTTCTAGAATCACCTCTTTCTCTCTCTCTCATCCGACTCCTCCATGACTCCGCCTCCACCCACGCCGGTGGACACCTCCGATTCCCCCGCTACCGGCGGTGAGTCTCAGAGATCCATTCCGACTCCCTTTCTAACTAAGACCTACCAGCTCGTTGAGGACCAGTCCATTGATGACGTCATCTCCTGGAACGACGACGGATCCACCTTCATCGTCTGGAATCCTACCGTCTTCGCCAGAGACCTTCTCCCTAAGTATTTCAAGCACAACAATTTCTCCAGCTTTGTTCGCCAGCTCAACACCTATGTAATTCTTTTACTCCTTTCTTTTCTTTCTTTTAAAGATTCCTGTTATTGTTATTTTATTTCCTAAATCTTCTGGAATTTCATGTTTTTGTGCAGGGCTTTAGAAAAGTTGTACCTGATCGGTGGGAATTCTCCAACGACTGTTTCCGCCGGGGAGAGAAGCGCCTCCTCTGCGAGATTCAGCGCCGGAAGATCTCCACGCCGTCACCGTCGCCGTCTCCCACGGCTGCCGGGATTGCCACCGCCACCGTCGCGGTTCCTTCTCCGATGCCGTTGACCGCCATACCCACGGCGATGCCGATAATATCACCGTCTAACTCCGGCGACGAGCAGGTGATATCGTCGAGCTCTTCGCCGTCGCGAGCCCCGGCGGAGCTCCTCGACGAAAACGAGAGGCTACGGAAGGAGAACGTGCAGCTGACGAAGGAGCTCGCCGAGATGAGATCGCTTTGCAACAACATCTTCTCCCTGATGTCGAATTACGCCACCACCAACGCCGCCACAACTACCACCACAAACAACAGCAACAGCAACCAAATCAATGGAAGCGCCCAAGGAAGCAGAGATTCCGCTTTCACGGCAGTGAGGCCGCTAGATTTGATGCCGGTGAAGAGGAGTTCGAGCGGGGAACCGTGGACGGAAACGGCGACGGCGATGATGGTGGAGGAGATGAATCCGAAGCTCTTTGGCGTGGCAATTGGAGCAAAGCGTGCGAGAGAAGGTGGTGGTGGTGGTGGTGGTGGTGAAGGAGGAGGAGGAGGAGGAGGAGGAGGAGGAGGAGGAGGCGGTGGTAGTGCTGGTGGAAGAGAAGGGGAGGAGGATACGCTGTTGCGCCTTCATCAGCCTGGTTATGCGGACGTGAAATCGGAGCCGTTAGATTGCCAGAACCATCGCGATAATAGTAGTAATCAGGAGACCCCATGGCTGAATCAGTGCCACAGAGCGAATCAAAGAGTTTGCAATTGACAAGTGGCAGTGTGCAAGCTGTAGGGAGCATGTTAGATTTAGATACACGGTGGTGCAGAGAATCAGAGTCCGTGCACGCGGAGGCACACGTGATGAATCGGTCACGTGCGTCGTTTAACCGTATGGGACCGATTCCGAGAAGTTTCTCAGGGGGACGCATAAAAAGTCCGTCTCACTGTTCTCACTTCTCAGAAGAAAACAATACGTCTCGTCCTTTTCTTTTGTACCCTTTTTCTTTAGTTTCTATTTTATTTTTTTTTCAATTTTTTTTGGCATTATATATTTAAATTGGAACTTGGCCTGTAGATTTACCTCTGTTAGTGAGAATTTTACTTGTGGCTGTCAAACTTGGGAGATTCATAATCAATGTGAAGTTGTCAATATCCTGACAAAAAATAAAAAACCATGTGGATATATTGTAGTGGTAGAGTGGTAGTAAGTAGTGAAATGTTTCTATTTAGTAAATTTTGTGTGTTCCGCATAGGTAAAAGTAAGTCTTATCTTTTCAGTTTTCACGGATACGCATAGAATGTTTTTTGGTGTATGATGGAAGTATCAATCAAAATTAATTAAAAAGTCAGAAAATTGAAGGTAGTAATTAATTATGTGCTAATTTAATTCAGCGGTAAATTCAACTCCAAAAGGATTAACCGTTAAAAAAACGAACCAGTGAATGAGGGCAAAATGAGATACGAAATTAAAGGGGGGTGAAAAGGAAAAAGAAAAAAGAAAAAATATTCTGGTAATTAAAAGGAGATTAAGTGGCGGACAGAAAGGAAAAAGGGCACAAATTTTCCTTTTTGTTATTGCTTATTGTGAAGATAAGGCTAGTAATAAGCAAAATGAACTAGCAAAAACGGGTCTAACAATGCAGTTGCTGCTTTTTTGCATTACGCTAGTCAAATTTGGAAGGCAACAATATAGTACTGGACTCATTAATCCATAGCTTGACGTTTATCATCTCTTTATTAAAGTTTAATTAGCAACTATATTAAATAATTGCATTTCTCATAAATTGATATGATCACTGACCAAGTATGTATAACGAACCATCCATTAAAGTTTCTTCCACAATTCAAAGAAGAAGAAAAAAAGTGGTCTACTTTTCCAAATATGGGCAAGGATGTTGAATGATTGAAGGGAAGAAAGCAGGTGTTGATGTTATGGTCACAGAAGCATAATAAAAGTGCAACTTTATGGGCTTCTCAAAGCTTCACAACACTATATTAATATAATATTAAGAATAAAATTTGCAAATAGCACTAGAGCACTTTTTCTTTATATTATACACACCGTCTAGTTAGTCTAGGCTGTAGATCTTTTTGAATAGAAGTATGGACATCGTTATCAGCCATATACATACTCATCAGAGGCTCAAAGGCTTCTCTAGAAGAAAGGTAACCTCCCTTTCGTTCCGTCAATTACCGAAGCTTTTGGAATTTCGAATACATGGCGTGTGAGAAATACCTATCACGCTCAGCTGCATTTGTTGAACCTAAATAATTCTCACATGTCCCGTCCCATTGACTTATTCCATTGCATGTTATATCTATCTTTTACACTAACTATTTAATTAATCAGCACGTAGTTAACACTTTGCTTAATTTCATTATCTCATGCGAATGCTAGTTTCATCGTTAAGGCTTTATTTAGATGTTTACTTTAAGTGCTAAACTTTTATTTAATTTGCTACTACTAACTTTTTCACACTATTAAACTAAGATAATCCATGCATTCAAGTGTCTTGCATATCTTTTCCCTTATTTCATTCCAAAAATAAATAACCATATAACATCAAAATCATCAAATCTTATTAATGTTAAAGTTGATTACTCTTATAATCTTTTAGCGGATTAGCGTATTTTCCCCTTCCTCATCAGTCATCCATGCATAATAAATACTTGCATGCAGATAAAAATGTTAAAAATGTTTTTTTTTAAAGATATTTTTAATAATTAAAATTTTACACATATAATGATATAATCGATTAAATTATGTTATTTTTATTAAAATTAGACCGAATACATCAATTTAGCCAAAAAATTAATAAATTAAATTTGAACTGATCTAAATTAATATTTTTTATAAAAAATAACTAAAATATTCATATATATATATATATATATATATATATATATATATTTTGAAAACTCTAAATCTTAACCAAGTAAAAGGCTAGAATTTAAGATTTTTAAAATTAATATATAAAAGGAGTATTTTAGTCATTTTTTATAATAAAGATATTGTAGTCATTTTCTATAAAAACTAATATTAATTTAGACCAATTAGAGATTTGATTCACTATTTTTTTTCGATCAAATTAATTTGTCTGGTCTAATTTTGACAAAAATAACACGATTTAATCGATTATATATGTTAAATTTTAATTATAAAAAAATATCTTTAAAAAAAGACGTTTTAGACGTTTTTATTTGAGTAACTCCCTTCATTCTAAATCATTTATAACTATTATATTTACTTTTTGAGAGCGTTATCCTCACACTATTATTTAAAGTGAGTTTAATAGAGTTTTATGGGAGAAGTGTTCCTACTGTTTATAAGTATAAACATCTTATTTCATATTTGGTAAATAAAAAAGATATATTTGTATTTTCTAATAAATAAAATAAATATTTTAATTACGAATAACCGCTAATTTGAGGGTATTTATGAATTTCTATTAAATGACTTATCTTATTTACAATATAAACGAAATAAGTATAGTTTGAGACTTGGTACCAGCGACTGATATGGGAGTATGTGGAGAAACTCTTGGGTTAGATCCCCACACGATTTGCAGCCAAGCACACAAAGGAAGGAGTTGTTTAGCATCAAGATGACATGACTTTGGGACAGATCGCAGGCACGCACCATCAAGTGGCCATCATAATACGGCACCGCACTGATGTCACATACAGTGCCAGGGAGACAAGTCTGCAACGCTTGAAGCAATCGTGGTACCTTATTGTACAACTCCTCCCAATCACCATATATCTGCGTAATTGTCTTTTGTTTTGCCATTCAAACCTTCATGTACAACGGTTTGAAGCTGTCTCACTGTACTCTCTAGAACAGGAATGGTCACTGATGGACTGGACTGTATGAGTGGCAGGATGATTCTGCATATTAGGTCACTGTCCAGCACTCCAGCTGTTGGTGATCCCGTGATATAGTGGGCCAGACACGCGTGTGGTCCGCCAAATTTACACATCTCCCTAACCATTTTAAATATAGTCGAATAAAAATCTAACCAAAATAAGAACGACGAAGAAGAAAACAAATTAAAATACAGTAACACTACTCACCAATATCCCAGATTCTGTCGGAGAGCGACAAGAGACTTCAAGAACAGTTTTCCGTAAATTGACGGCAACGTACGTGGTACTTTAACCGATCCGACTCGACTACTCGATACTCGACACTTCTCCAAATGCTATAATTCTTCACACCGTGCAACACTGCCTCTCTGCTCCTGAATTTGTGACCAACCCGAAACTCCACACCACCATCGGTATTGTAATCGTCGGGGTTTTTTCGTGCATCGTGTCCAAATTCAATGTATGGTAGTGGCTTGGTACAGATAATAACTTTGGAATTGGACGCGGGACAGGCAAAAGGTGTCGAACTGATCCACCAATAGGAGTCTCAGGTATGAACTCATCGTCGTCGTCATCGTCAGAGGAATCACTTTCGTGGCTATCAGCAACATACTCTTCGTCGGATTCTTATCATTAACGTCCATGTCCTGCACTGGACTAGCACAGTACAACGGTTGTGGTGCGAGCGGAGGGTCATTTGGTACAAAATTCGAGCCACTAATACCACCACCACCAACATCACGAACATTCACAGAAAGCTCCATCACTTGTTCAACCATAATTCTGCCGTGCACGTCATTCATTAGGTGCACATGCTCGTCGCCATCCAGGCAGAATAGACGAAACTGAAATACACCATTCTCTGTCAGTGCTAGCATCCTATACCCAATTCTACCAACCTCTTTTCTCTCACCACCACCGACGTGCGTCAATATCATACTCTTTAACTCGAATAACGAAATTGCTCTTCGAGTTCAGAACGACGCAAGCTAAGACTCTCCCACTCAAATATAACCCCGCTGTCACTGTTTTTCATCTTACAGTTGGAATATACTATCACAACAAAAAAACTACTGCTACTAAACATTTTTGCTAAATTTTTCAAAGGAAAACGCAAGAGAAAGAAGAATTGAGAGATTTCTGAGGAATACCAACAATTTTCTGATCATTTTATAAGGGATTGATTTTTGTCTTCTTCTATATCGTTTACTATGTAAACATTTTTTACTCTCATGTATCTCGTTTACACTATAAATGAGATAAATTTGGTCATATTAACGTATTTTCGTAATTAAAATATTTATTTTATTTATTTAAGAAAAATCTATTTGTATTTATAGATTTTAAAAATAAAAAGTCTTATATATAAATTAATACTTAAATTTATTTTTTTTTACTATTCTCTATTACTTTAAATTAATACTTAAATTTATTTTTTTTACTATTCTCTATTACTTTATGTCTATTAAAATTA
The DNA here is from genome assembly GCF_059453495.1 of Arachis ipaensis. Lineage (NCBI taxonomy): Eukaryota > Viridiplantae > Streptophyta > Magnoliopsida > Fabales > Fabaceae > Arachis > Arachis ipaensis. Next base: position 157,581,268 of record NC_142440.1, on the reverse strand, counting down.
TTTTAAATTTTAAAAATAATTTTATCAAATACTACTATTGCCACCTGTGCTTATTAATAAAAATTAATAAATTTAGTTTGAACAAATATAACTATTACAACTTTTAAACTAAATGCAATTTACCAAATGCACCCTTAATTAGTCTATTGTCATGTCCTATTTAATGTGGTATTATCTAAGATTATTCCAAAATATGCTTACTTCTCTTTCATATATATTAAATAATAACCTGTTACTATCTGAATTTTTTTCAAACTCATTAATATTAATATGTTCAAATGAATATTATTTTTATATATCACGATTTATGTTTCTATAACTTTTATTTTCTGAATTTCAAAAAACTGGAAAATATTTATTATATAAAAATTTAAATATTATACATAAAATTAAAGTAATTGATTGAAATCATGAAATGTTATATTAACTTGCGTATTAAAATCATTATAAAAATCATGCAATTATATTTTTCATCAATAAAATACTTTTTAAGTTATATAGGGATGCGTAGCTTGCTTGCTTTTGAAAAATGTAAAAAATATTGGCATTTTGTTTCTATATGGTGGCGCACATGTGACTCCTTGTCGTTTGTCTATTAAAAAAATAACTGTTAATATACTTAATAGTGACCAATGCATTTAATATGAAATAAGCTGATAGGCACGTATAATTTTCTTAGAGTTGAAGACTAAGGAATTTGTAGCACAGTATATACTAATTAAAACCTATGCTCTGTATATGTTGAATTATCATGTGTGATTTTATTCATTACCATAATTAGTTAGATTCTTTAAACCAGTTTTCAAAAACAATTCTATTCTAACCTAGAGTGTTCATACTAGAGTGTGTCATATTACATTTAAAGGTAATATAGTTTTAAAAGTTAAGCTGATATGTTTCTTTAAGATAGATGTTGAAATTATTAAAGGAAAAAATTACATAGAAAAGTGATAAAATTTAAAATTTTTTATGTGTATATTATGTATCTATTAAAAAAAATTCAAAACTTATATTAATAACTTATTTTTCACATGTATATAAATCTACACACATGTTAGCAAAGCCTTCGTTTTGAATGTCGGTGTTATTTGATATTGGCTACATGATTTAGTCCGATTCGAAGATATGGTCTGGACTCGAATATTTTTAAGGTTAATTCGGTGCGATTTTATTAGGTTTAGTATCGAATAAAGGTCTTAAAAATAGATTCGGTTATTATTTAAGATCGAATTTGAGTCAAGATAAATTCGACTTCACTCAACTTCATGTGTATCTTAAAGGAACTAAAAAAAAGTATATATGTTTTAAATTAATTCTAATATTATGTTATATTAATTATAAGTTTATTGTTTTGTTTTTAATCACACTTATTGAATTAAAAAATAGATAAAAAAATCATAAAATTAAAATTTATGGACAAATTTAAATTTAAATATGAATATCAAATTTTCGATAATAAATATGTTTTTTTTTTATAAATAAGTGTATCATAATTTTTTGACATAAAGTATATTAAGACCCGGACTTCACCTGTCTAGATCCGGTTGTAGTGTGACCCAAAAGTAATATAATTTCATCCGGTGCGGAATCGAATAAAGGTTTTAGAAATAAACTCAGTTATTATTTAAGGACGAATCTGGGACAAGATAAATCTGGCTTTACCCGATCCTCTGTACACCCCTAATTTGAAAAGGGTCGCACTAGCGTACAGATTCAAATTTACAGAGATTCATATTATTTTGACACGTGTGCATTGGATCCCCCTTGGAGCAAGCAGCTTTGTAGATAGTTATTTTCAAGCAAACGAACGGCTTGGCTTGGCTGAAATTGTGAAACGGTACTCTTTCTATGTTGAGTTGGATTGAATGTGTATGGATTTGTTTGCATTTTGAATTCACATGTATTTTTTTTTATTGTTAGCAAAAACTTGAACATGCAACTCCATTGCTGGGTATGGGTACTCAGTACCTTTACTGCCTTAAAATGATTTGTATCACTTGAACCCCCATGATCACAAAACGAAAAAAAATATATTGCAGCCCTATAAAAAACGAGATTTAACTTGATTTATCTATATTTTCCAACACTATTTAACTTGCAGTTTATTTTTTTTTGGTGAACTTGCAGTTTATTTAAAGATTTATATTAACATTTTTCTTTATTTTTATGCATAATTTTAATAAATAACTAAAAAGCTTTTATTTTTAATTATAATCAACTATAGTAATATAAAAAAGTAATATTTAGCTAAATAATTTCAAAAAAAGTAGCAGTTTTTATTAAATTTCAAAGAAATGACATATTAGAAAAAAAATACTTTTCTATTTATTTTAAAAGTTGAAAATTAATGTTAAAAGGTATTATATTTTTTAGGGATATCAAATCATCTCTTAAATATATAGTTGCTGGTAGGACTGGAAGTGAGTCGAGTTAGACTAAACTTAAGCTCGGCTCACAAAAATTGAGCTTGGCTCACGACTCGACTCATTAACAATCGAACCTATTTCTTAAGCTCAGCTCGACTCACCAAAAGCTCACGAGTTGGTTCGAGCTCACAAGTTGGCTCAAATAATAGGAACATAATCTATAATTTTATATCAATAAATTATAACTTATATATTTTAAAAATTATTTAAAAATATCAATTTTATATATTTTTTATCCATAATAAATTATGAACTTTTTATTTATTTTGAGCTTATTCAAATTCAAACTCGGCTCATTTAATTTATAAGCTTAATTTCAGGCTCAATCTTGGCTCACCAGCTCACGAGTTTAGCTTATCGAGCTATTAACGAGTCGAGTTTGAGTTGGCTCATGAGCTCCGACCCTAAATTGTTGGAATTATTGTAACATGAGATCTTTAGACCTTAAAATATTTACTTTTGAAGAGAAACACACTAATTAATATTTTAAATAAGCAAAGGGATATGCCAAAGATAAAAAAAATCAACTAAACAAGTTATTTTAGATAACTAAAAGTCTACTCAAATTTTTTTTTCAAAAATATTATTTGTTTATCAAAATCAATCATTAAAATTAGTCATCATAGAATTGGTGTATAAATATATGTATAGTTAAATTTATTTTAAAAGTATATTTTATATTTTAATATATATTCTACTTTTATAACTAATTTTAATAATTAATTTTAGTATATACCTAAACATGATTTCTTTTCTATTTTATTAGTTGTTAACAAAAAAATTACAAAAAAAAATATATACACAACGAAAAATCACCAAATTTTAAGAATACTAATATCTCATTTTCTTAATCATGCTTGCAAAAAATTGTACCAAAATTCAATCTCTAATATATTTTTTGAGAAATACATATTTAATGTTAGATAATCTTAAAAAAAACTAATATTAAATATGTATTTCTCAAAATATACATTAGAGATTGAATTTTGATGTAATTTTTTGCAAGCATAATTAAAAAAATGAGATATTATTATTCTTAAAATTTAGTAATTTTTTGTTAAGTATATATTATTTTGTAATTTTTAAAAGTATTATTGGTTGTTAACAAAAACAATTATAAAAAAATTATATACTTAACAAAAAATCACCAATTTTTATGTATAATAATATATTATTTTTATAATCATGCTTGCAAAAAATTGCATCAAAATTCAATCTCTAAGATATTTTTTGAAAATATATATTTACTGTTGTTGGGTATTGTTGTTGTGTTTTTAAATTATTTGAAGGCATTTTTGTCGATAGTAAAATTCGGGTGTATTTTTATCAGCGTTTGAATAATTTGGGAGCGTTTTTGGTGGTTAACCCTTATTTTTATTATTCTATGTAAAGAAAATTTTGTTTATTACGGTCTAAAAACTAATATTAAAATTAGTAGTATAAAAAACATATTTAAAATTTAATATTATGAAGAAAAAATTATATAAGAATTAATTTGATCAATTTTTAAAATTTTAGAGATAAAAATTACTTAAGTGTATACTTTTAGAGACTATTTTGATTAGAGTAAATTACCAATTATGCCCCCGAATTTGTAAAACGCTGACAAAAATAACCCTAATATTTGATAACGACAATAATACCCTCCAAAAATTTTAAAACGGTACAAATCTGACCACCCGTGAGGAGAACCCTTCTCCGTTGAACGGCGCTTGGTGATGTGGCAAACGGAAGTCCAACGTGGCCTCCCTATTAGGCTTCACTATCCGTTTTGTTCCTAAATCCCTAATTTTTGAAACCCTAATTGGACAATTCAAATGAAATTACTAGATTAACCCTTTAGTGAAAGACCATATGTAACTAAGACGAAGTTGGACGCGCGAAACTGAAGAGTTTCTTGGTGGTGGTCTCTGTCTGTGTTCGTCTGCTGTCGCTTTATATCCGTCTCTTGGATTTCGTAACGTCATATGCAGTGACACGTTTGGCGTTGATTCGGAGTGAAGAAATCGTCGTGGAAGAACGAAAATTTTGGTAAGCATTTTATGTTTTTGTTGTTGTTATTATCAGCCAGTTGGGGTTTGAATATGGAGGTATGATGATGGTAGTTTGATGTGTTGTGTTAGCTCATTATAACTTTTGTGATGACTTTTGTCAGATGGCTACACATATCACATTTGTTTATCACCATCGGGGTTGGTTAGAGAAAGATGCGGATGGTGTGCTGAAGTATAATGGTGGTATAGTGAGTATCATCGACAGGGTGCACGTTGATACATGCAACCTATTCCTTGTGGAAGGCTTGTTTCTAGATTTAGGGTATACTAGGTATACTGAAGTTTATTGGTTGGAGCCAGGGAAGGATTTAGGTAACGGGTTACGGGTGCTCAGGAGGGATGCCGATGTGGTTAAGTTGTGTGAAGCTGCATTGAGGAATGAAAACAGGGTCCACTTGTATTTTGAGCATCCAGTTGATGCGAAGCCAGAGTATGTTGATGAGGCTGAGGTTATTATTAACGAAGAAGTTGAGACTCTTGATTTAGTGGATCAGCAAATTCATCAGCAGGAAGCCGAAGAAAATGAACAGGATGAAGGATATGAAAATACAGAAGTAGAGGGAGATCCTTCAGAAAATCAATCAAATCATCAAGCTGATCCCCCACAAGAGGTGGAACAAGAGCAAGAAGAGGATGATGATCCCCCACATCAGGAGGAAGAAGAGCAAGAAGAGGACGAAACAATGCTTAACAAAGGGGGGTATGATTCTGCGTTGCCAGATGAGGCTGCTACTGAAAAGCTTTATAATGAAACTCAGGCTGGAACAATGGAAAACGTGGCCCCCAACATAGGAGACAACCATCAGACACATGTTGAAGACCAGGCGGGTCAATCTAATCCTGAAGAAGCCCAAGGCAGGGGAAGAAAACCCAGGAAGAAACATGCGAGGCCCCAACCATCTGGTAGAGCTCAACCTGTACCACAAAACAATAGTGATGCACATGCTGGTAAGTACATAAATTGTAGATCCTAGTTGAAATATTGAATATTGTTGGGACTGTGTTTTACCTGTCATAAGATGTTTGCTAATTAAAAAATTAATCATATGAATGCTTTATGTTGTAAAATTAGATGACGATGCAGGTTGTGGGGTTCAAGGCCGGAGGCATCATCAAAGACCCCGTCCATCTGGACAGAAGATTCTTCCACCTAGGGAAGAGAATCAGGCTCCAAGGGTGGTTGTTCCTAACCCTCATGACCAGGATGAAGAACCCACTGAGTATCAGTATCATTCTGAAGAGCTGCACACCCGACCTGGTTCTGATTCTGAGGATGAAAACCCGGTATTCCCTCAGCATAATCTAGATACGAAATTTGGTAAAATTAGACTGGAATTAGGAATGGAGTTTGGCACGATGCAGCAGTTTAAGGATGCAGTCAGGAAGTACAGTATTCAGCTGGGCAGAGAGGCCTTTTTTCTCAAGGTTGAACCACACAGGTGCAGGGTAATATGTTACAATGAAACTTGCCCATGGGAAGTTTACTGTGCAAGGAGAAACCAGCCCCCGAGTTACCAAATCAAAACATTGGTCGATGAGCATACATGTCCAAGGAGTAACAAAAGCAGGTCAGTGACGTGTAAATGGGTGTCCGAGGAGTTGATTAGCAAGATTAGAGTCTGTCCTAATTTGTCTCATAGAGAGGCTCGTGATATGTTCAAGGTTGAGTTTGATATATGTGTCGGAGAGAGGATGATGTTTATGGCAATGGAGAAGGCAAAGGATGTCATTGAGGGCACAGAAAGGGAACAATATTTGAAGTTAAGGACTTACTTGAATGAGCTCCGTAAGGCCAATCCAGGATCCACCTGCCGTATGAGCACAACCCCACAACAAGAAGGGTTGCCTAAGTTCAGAAGTCTTTACATATGTCTAGATGCCTGCAAACGAGGATTCAAGCAAGGATGTAGGCCTTTTTTATGCCTTGATGGAGCATTTTTGAAGGGTTATTTTGGGGGGCAGCTGCTGACAGCCGTGGCTCAAGATGCAAACAATCATCTATTCCCAGTTGCATATGGAGTAGTTGATGCAGAAACAAAGAATAGTTGGAAAGAATTCCTGGAGTATTTGTTGGAAGATATCGGGGATCACAGGCAATTTGATTGGCACTTTATGTCTGACAAACAGAAGGTATCTTGTCTGTAACTTGTGTGTTAAGTTATTTAATACTATATGCTGACTAACTTAGTTCTTGACAGGGCCTAATTTCTGCTCTACAAGAAGTTATGCCGGGGGTTAATCACAGATTTTGTACTATGCATATGTGGAGGAATTTCAACAAGCGCTGGAAGGACTTAGAACTCAAGCAGTTGCTATTTCAATGTGCAAGGGCATTGACTGATCAGGAGTTTAATGAAGGTATGGATGCTATCAAGAAAATTAATACTTCTGCCTGTGAATATCTTTCTAAGTATGAGCAAGAAACTTGGTCAAGATCAAGATTCTCAACTTGGCCTAAAGTGGATAACATAACCAATAACAATGCTGAGTCACTTAATGCAACCATGGTGGGGCTAAGAGGCAAGAGCATCATTACCATGCTAGAGGAAATTAGATATTACCTTATGAAGACGATGGCAACGCATAAAGATGCACTCATGGCCTACACGGGGAAACTGGCTCCTATCCAAATGAGCAGATTGGAGAAGGAAAAGAAGGAAGGAAATTACTGGGAGGCTCAATGGGTGGGAGACGATGACCACAATGTCTTTGAAGTCAGAAGGCATGGTCGAACAGTTCGGGTCAACACTCAAGACAGGACTTGCACTTGTAGAAAGTGGCAACTCACAGGTCTGCCGTGCTGTCATGGAGTTGCTGCAATTCAAAGAAAAAATCAACGTCCAGATGAGTATGCCCACCATTGGCTGACCATGGAGGCGTACAACAGAACATATCAATTTCACATCAACACTGTCCCTAGTCAAGAATACTGGGCTGATGCAGAGGGCCTCCTGTGTCTCCCTCCACCTTATAAGAGACCAATAGGAAGGCCTACCAAGAAGAGAGCACGACATGAATCAGAGAGTCAGAGTGGGAGCCAGTACAAACTCAAGAGGAGCTATGGAAAAACAAGTTGTAAATATTGTAGAAAGGTAAATAAAAACTCATTTCTTACACAACTGTTGTTGTTATCTGTTCTCTTCAAGTTGATCTGATGTTGTTTTTTGTAGGTGGGACACAATTCCAGGACCTGCCCTGATAAGAATCATGTTGCAGCTGGGGCAGATGCAGATGCACAAGAAGCACCTCAATCAGGTCAGCCAGCAACAGGAGGAGTTGTTCCACCCAGAGGCTTACAAGACATGTCAGACTCAGAGCAGGAGATGTATTGGGAGGAAACCATATATGCAGTCAAAGAGGAGCTCACACAGGGCCATCCACACTCTGAAGCTGATGAAGAGGTAGCACATTCTTCAATAATTGCTCTTTACACTAACTTCAGATCTAGTACTTAAATTTAATTTACTGTAGGCAAACATGAACACCTCCGGTTCAACTAGTCATCGTGAAGGAAGGAGAGCTACTAGATCTAACCTTGCAAGGAGAGCAGCAAGATCTACCAAGGCTGCTGCAATAACTCTTCAAACTCCCTCCAACACTGCTGCGGCTGGTGCAGCATCTACTAGTAGGGAAACAATCAGGGTCAAGATGCCTATCAGGAGAACCCCCTTAGCCCAACCAAATCTCAGGCCCACAGCTACAGCTACAGCAGCCCAACACCATGTTAGGCCCACAGCTCCAGGCCCACAAGCCACTCCAAGGCCCAACCCACCATTTAGGCCCCCACAAATAAGGCCCATCGCACCATCTGCAAATGCTGCTACTGGTTCAGGAGTTCCAGCCTCCACAATGACTCCACTTGTGTCAAATGAAACCATGAATGGAGCATCTAAGGCAACCACCTCTAGGTTCTCAAGGTTTATGCCAAATCAGTCAGCTTGAAGGAGACTTTACTATATAATTACTTCATCTTTTGGGTTATAACTTGATCTGTAGTTCCCCTTTGTTGGACAACTTGAGTATTTTGGGTTGTATGTTGATATTTAGTATGTTTAGTATTTAGTTATAACTTTATCCAGTTTTTGGGAATGTATGTTGATATTTAGTATGGGTTATTGCCCTTTGTTGAACTCTTTGTTTATTTTGGTATCAGCTATGAAGACTGATTAGCATGTATAGAGTATTTTGGTTGGAACAGTTTGTGCTAATGCTTAATGTTATGCAGACCAGTTGTCTCGGTTTTTATCTTGTCCTTTTACCAATTTTGATTTCTTAGGTCTATTTGAACTTATTTAACATGTCTGAGTTGCCTTTTGGTTAGTTGCACTTCACTCCATTCATGATTTTCTTGGTGATGCAATAAAATTCTAGTCACAGGTCCAATTCATTAACAAGTAAGCAAAATAACCACAACAATGTCAACATAAATAGTATGCAACAATAACACATAACAGTCATCAATAAACCCTGTCCTGCATGCATTCGTTGTCCTATCTAACCAAACACATCAAACTCAAACTCAAACTCAGTACAAGTCCACCCAGTACGAAATACAGAAGCAATTCAACTCTCTTCATCTGCTCTATCAACATCTTTCGATCTCTCTGTGTCGTCTCACTCTCAACACTGGTAAACCTCCCTTCCAATACTCCACATGCATTGCATCTTACTGTGCCATTCTTACAGCATTCCTCCACCCCAGCAGATTCCTCACCCGTTTCGTCCATCCATTGAAAATAACAGCACCCAATGTTCTTCGTCTGCCCAACACAATAACCATTCATCAAGCTCAATTGTCGACGGGGGGAACAAATGAAGCACAAAATTCATACTTACCTTCCACAGAGGACACCTGAAGAACCATCTACCTGGGTTTTTCCTCGTCTTCGACTTCAACGCCACCACCTGAAGACGGCAGAAGCATGTGCCATCATATGGCTTGCTCACATGTTCTTCGAGCCCTTCAGATCCACTATTTTCTATATACTGTGTCCTTCGATTATAACTGGACATGACTGAGCTTCCAGCATGCATGGCAATGGTTAGGATTTTGCTTTATGCTCAATTTGGGGAAAATGTTCATTCTGATTTCTAAATAAGGGAGTAAAGGGAGTGAAGCCTAATAGGGAGGCCACGTTGGACTTCCGTTTGCCACATCACCAAGCGCCGTTCAACGGAGAAGGGTTCTCCTCACGGGTGGTCAGATTTGTACCGTTTTAAAATTTTTGGAGGGTATTATTGTCGTTATCAAATATTAGGGTTATTTTTGTCAGCGTTTTACAAATTTGGGGGCATAATTGGTAATTTACTCATTTTGATTATAAACAGTTAAGTTTAGAAAATTAATCCAAGTGATGAACAAACATTATTATGTAATTTTCAATTGTTTGTTTGATGGTATTTTGTTAATTTTGTGTTGATTTTTGATTTTATTGTCTAATTGTAATGGATTTTAATTTTTGAGTTTGTCTTCTGAACTTTTGGATGTAATTGTTGATTGTGTTATGAACTTCTAGATGTATTTTGTTAATTGTGTGTTGATTTCTGATTTTATTGTCAAATTGTAATGGATTTTAATTTCTGAGTTTGTCTTTTGAACTTCTAGATGTAATTGTTAATTGTGTTATGATGTTGCATGTGTTGTTGGTTTGTTGATGTAACTAAAAATTGTATAAATCCAGAAACTATTTCTGTTGATGTGTTGGTGGTGTTATTAACTGTATTTGATTTGTGCAAGTTTGTGTTGGTGATGGTTGCTAATTAAGTAATTATAATTTTTTTTTTAAAATAAAATTTTTAATAATTTTATTTTATATTTAATTAAATCGGTTGAACTTCGATTGAACCATTAAATCGTTAAACCAATCATCTTATCGGTTTAGTGACCGATTTGGTTTTCAGAACCTTGATTCTTATAGCTACCTAAGTTGATTGAGTTCTTCTCTTTCATGTTGTTCATCTAGTATTTTCTTTTTTTTTTAGTTTAGTCTATCTGAGTCTCATTGAAAAAGATAAATATAGTGAGATTTGTAAGAAAAAGCCAATAAAAGGTAAAAGACAGTGAGTTAAACTGTGAGAAAAAGCCATAAGATGTCTCAGAGGTCCTTTGTACATCTTTCTATTTTGTTTCATGATCCTGTGGGGATTCTCTTACAAGTTGGGTTAGCACTTGGCTGTTGAAAGCTAGGTTGAGTCCTAGTCAAATTCAGATTGGGTTAGAATCTGGATTTGTCCCAGATAGAATTGGGTAGATCCTAGGAAAGCATTGATGTTTGTGTTCTTGTAAAAGAGATAGTGAAATTTCATCATAATTGTGATGGAGAGTTGGAGACTGGATGTAGGCTACATTGTACTAGATAGCTGAACCAGGATACATCTGTGTGTTACTTCTTCTTCTCTACTTCAATTTTGGTTCTGTTGCTCAGGAGACAAAAATAAAGTGTCTCTCAACTTGTCACAAGACAAAAACAAAAATATCTCTTGAGTTCTTTAAAAAAGCAAAAAGGTATTTCTGGAAAAAGATAATTAAGATTCAACCCCCTTCTCTTAGCCACTGATAACCATCATAAACAAATTTATTACATATCAAATAACATGTGGCATGCCACGTGTCACTGATCTGACACGTCAACCAATCATATTGTGACATGCGACACTTAATGTGACACATTATCATCTAAGTGACGGAAGTACCAAGTTGACTTACGTTTTACCTTTCAGAGACTAATATGACTAAAAAAAATTATTTGAAAACCAATTTAAAAAATAAGTGATCTTTTAATGACGAATTTGACTATTACTCCTTAAAATTCAATAAAAATACTTTAATTTTTTTTAAAAAACAATAAAACCAATTCAAATAAACACCAAATATGTTAGAATGGCTAGATACATTTACAACTCACACAATTCTTTGTATAATAGGTATATTTTTGAGTTTTGAAATAATTTATTAATTTAAATCCACACAAATATCTCTTCTTATAAATTAAATTTAAATTTCTAAAAATTAATTATCTAAAAAATAGGTATATTAATCTTAAATAACAAAAAATAATTTATAATTGTTCTCTTTTTATTTTAAGCATAAACTAAATATTTTAATTCTCTATGTATTTTTAAATAAGTTTAAATTATTTATTATTCTCTATTCATTTGCAAAATTTTATTCATTATTAAAGCAATTTATTTCAACACAAATTTGATAAGCCTGGGGTTGAACTTTTTTTACACGAGTCTTTTTTTTTTTTTTTTCAGAAATAAGATGCTTCTTATACATGTAATATAACCCATTCATAATTCATTTTTTACTCTTGTTTCCCTTTTTTTTGGACTTGTTACTCTTCTCTTTTTCACTTTGTGCATAAGGCATACACCACTGCAAAGCCTGAAACCACAATTTCATTGTAAGTCTATTATATTAGGTAAAACAGACCCCACCTATCACAATTCCGTTTTAAAAACGTGGCTTCAGCTACATATTCCAGACACACGCACAGCCAGTGAGCCAGCTGAAGTGCTGTTTTTTATACTACTACGTGTCAGCCATCTACAAATGCGTCAGAGATATCTGTAAATAATCATCTGTACACTATAATTCACCATTTGAAAATTGTTTTTTGATACTACTCTTCTCTGGTAACATACATAAGTGGGCTTCTACATTGTCCTCTTTAAGGTTGTGAATGGACCAAAGTCTTCCAGTTGGGCCACTGGGCCCACATGCTAACCTAGCCTCCTGAAAAGAAGAATCTATCATTTAGACTTCCGATTATCAAGTCCAAAATAAAGAGAGACTTTCCATTATATACAATATACTCCATTTAATTTTTAATTCAATCCAAAGTTCCAAACATAGTGGAATCGATCATGACCCAAAAAAAAAAAAAAAAAGGAATCGACTAAAATACATTTATTTCCTCTCCTTCTATTCCATCTTATTCTACAAATTCAAACCGCCTAAACGAATAAAGTTAAAACAGGTTATCCGATAAATAAAATTATTGGTATGGTTATTTCTTCGAAATTTATTGATGAACATTTAGCACAGAGTCACCAAGGATACATTATATATATATATCTAAAAAATTAATAAATAATATATATATTATTAGGAAACAAAGCATGAGAATCGAGATACAAAATTATATTAAATTTTTTACTAAAAAATATAACAAAATTATAAAATTAGAGTACCCTATTTTAATCGATTTTTTAACGAGATACAAAATAATAGTTAATAATGCTATCCGATCTACCTTAACCAAATTCTTTTTAAAGATATTTTAAACGAATAATCATTTTATCTAAATCAAATTTCTAACATACAGATATAAAATAGTAATATCTGATATTCCATCTAAAACTAAATTCTAATATCCAAAATACCAAATCAAATAGTATAAATATTCATCAATTAATACAAATAAAAAAAAAATCAAAAAAATAAAATCAATCTTTTCTAATAAAAAAGTAACTAATTACTTAGTACACAAAATTAATATAAAGACACAATACAGATAAAAAAATCTTACAATTTTTTCATGCTAAATTAAACTAATTCATATATTTATATTAATTTATAGATAGTAAAATTATATTACAAATACGATAAATTGTAATATAATCAACTTGCATATTTATTAGTTATAAGTTGATAACCTTAAGTTAAATTTTTTAACCAAATAATTAACTTTTAATTTTTTAATATAGTCAAACTTTACAACTAATATATTTTTCAAGAGTATTTATATTTATCAACTTGTATTGTTATTTTTAACTAATAAATAAATAGTTTAATTATTCTGTATAATTTTGCGAAATTTTCAATTAGGTCCCTATATTTTTTTTCCTTTTAATTGGGTCCCTGCACCAAATTTTTTTTTAATTAGGTTCTTCTTAGCAGTAATTGGCTTAATTTTATAGGGACCCAACTAAAAAAAAAATTGGTACATGAACCTAAATAAAAAGAAAAAAATATATAGAGACCCAATTAAAAAAAAATTTAGTGCAAGGACTCAATTAAAAGGAAAAAAAGTATTGGGACCTAATTAAAAATTTTGCGAAATTATAGGGACTAACAAAGTAATTAAACTTAAATAAATCAAAATTAATTTTTAATTTATCTAATAATTTTTTTTAAAGTTTTATATTTCTTTTAAGTTTAAGTGAAGTTGTTTAATTATCATCATTATTGATTTTTCTTTCTCATATATATTATCATATGTTACGGACCGCCACGAGTCCATCCCAACCGGTCGATGGGTCGAAGCCCCACCTCTGACCCAAGCCGGACCCGTCCCCCATAATAGGGAAAACCCGACGGATCGGTTTCCAACACCCGACCTAAAGCGCGCTCGACTCGCCAACTGGGCAGCTCAAGTCACCACGCTCAACGACCGGTCGGGTTGGTATCTTCGGGGCAGCACCCGAAGCCCCGACCCGAAAAACCAGAACGACCTGCTCCCCCTACGTAGACCAGGACAGCTCATGGAAGCTTCTTGGCCAGTGGGTTAGGTCATCTATGGACCCATCCAGCACAGTATATAAGGGAAGAGGCCAGCTCTTCTCCCAAGGTACGTAACATCTTACCTAATTTGGCTATCACCTTGTACGAACACTGACTTGATCGTCGGAGTGTCTTTGCAGGTGGTCACCCTCCGTCCACCCCGCCTCCAGCGTCGCCAGCTTTTCAACCCGCATCTCTACACCCGCTCCAAATTAGTCCAAGGTCTCACCCGCTCATCCTCTCATTGCCTCCCAACCCGTCGAGCACCCGAGATCACTCAGGTCTCAAACATCATATAAATCCGAAAACTTTCTGATGTTGACAAGGACATTTTGCATGTCTAGTTTACAGAGGCTGAGCCCTGAGATCATCATCCATTAACATTACTACATGGGAAAGAATATAATAATTTCGCATTAATACATGTTTCACTAGAGAGAATAAAGCATAGAACGTAAGAAAAAGAAGCTAAGATTGCGTTTATTTCTGGAAAAGAAGATATTGAGAATAAGATATAAAAAATAGAGATATAAAATTTTGTATTTTTATATTTTATTTAGTGATAAATTAAAATAAATTATGAAAATATAATTTATTTTTATTTTTTTATTAAAAAAATTTGAGATAAAAATATAATTATAAAAAATTAACAAAAATAATGAAAGAAAAAATAAAAAATAAGTTATTGTGTCTTTTGTTAGTATTTTCGTATCATTTCTGTCAGAATGGATACAAAATACACTAATCAGTGTTCCTGAATACATTATCTCTATCCATATCTACTTTGTTAAATACGATTTTGTTTTTTCTGTATCTTTATCTCAGTGTTCTGTTTCTATAAACAAACACAGCCTAAGAGACCAAAATAAAAACAAATTAGTTTTAGCTAAAACAAAAATTTGTAATCAACATTATTGGACATATTTTATTCTACAAAATATAATGTAACAATATAATAACACCCATGGGCTAGTGATTTTTAGGGAAAAAAAAAACCCAAAGAATTAAAAAATTAAATCCAACATATATGTAAAGATAAAACCAAATTATCCATGTTTCACTATTATTATAAATTAGATTCACATAAAACTTATAGTTTCTTTAAGTGTTAATATACTAACACATTATAAATTATTTTATTTTTGTACATACAATAATTGATGGGATAATTGATAATTTGATATACTGCCACACCAAGTAATGCAGTCAACGAGAATATGAGACAAATGCATATAATGTTACCATACAATGTTTAATTTTGCAAAATTCTTGTGTTACATCAATATTTGTAGTGAAAGTATCTAATTAAAGTATTAAACATCATACATAAGATGTTAGACTTACATGCTAACACAAGAATAGCATTTCCAACATACACCTTTTTATGGAGACAAAAGTGAAACTACGTGTCAAGTATGGAGAGGCCAATTCCATTCCATGCATTCACTTTTCTGAATCAATTATACATACACTATGAAAAATTATTGAAAACTATATAGTTGTTGTCGTCACGTAAACATACAAATTTAAATATTGATACGCATTATGCTGCTCTAGTTTAATTAATAAAATTTGAATTTTAGAAATAGTTATTAATTTTCTTTGTTTATTTTAATTTAACCGAATTGATGAATATTTTTTAGTTGAATTAACTTTTTTTTGGTGACTAGTTGAATTAACTATATAACACGTATAAATATTCGAATTTATATCTTTTACATCAACACATAATTCAACTTCGTGCATTCACATCAAATTAAGATCGTTCTTTTAGTGCGCCAATAAAGCCAAGTGAGAAGAGACCTCCAACGACAAAAAGGCTGCCATGCATGCTATCATTCTTTGCCGACTATAACATCACCACCCATATCCAATCACTCCAATTTCAATCTAATAAGAACTCTACTTTAATTTCTCTGGTGACATATCCAAAAAATTTTGTTAATGAGATAAATCATATATAATAAAAACAATAATTTTTAGGATAAAGTGTATTTTTTATATTTGATATTTGCAGTTTTTTTTTTAAAATATACCTAACGTTTAGTTATATTTAATTTTGATACAAATTAAAAATGTTAAGAACAAAATTAAATGAATAAAAAATATTAGAAAAAAAATTAAATAAAATTAAACATTAGAAATATTTAAAAAAATAC
The DNA here is from genome assembly GCF_059453495.1 of Arachis ipaensis. Taxonomy (NCBI): domain Eukaryota; kingdom Viridiplantae; phylum Streptophyta; class Magnoliopsida; order Fabales; family Fabaceae; genus Arachis; species Arachis ipaensis. The sequence goes on along the minus strand of NC_142440.1, from coordinate 157,565,121 downwards.
AAATATTAGGATAAAAAAATCATTTATCCTAATTTTTATAATTTCACAAAAAAAATTAAAAGTATAATATGAATATAAAACACTCAGCAAACCAATCATAGAAAAAAATATTAATAAAATTTTATTGTACAATAACCATTAATAAAAAAATTAAAATATTACACAATAGTATAATTACAAAACAAATGTAATATAATTTAATAAAATAAAAATTATAAAAAGATAAAAATAAACTTTTAATTAAATCAAAAGAAATTAAAAAATAAAATAAAAAAATAAAAAAATAGAAAACTGAAAGAAAGTAAAGAAAGATAGCAGCGAAAAAGTTGATTTTGGGAATAATTAAGATTAGGGTTATTTATTTTGATTTCTCATTTTTTTATTATTATTTATTTAATTATTTTTTTATTAAATAATTAAAATAAAATTTTATATATTTATAAAATTAAATTTAATTAAATATCTTTCAATAACATTGAATTGTGAAAAATTGGGGTCAAGATTATTTATATAGTAGAGACAACTAAAATTTAATATTATATACTACTTAAGAATTTTATAAAACTCGATGAGGGCATTTGCCCCCACAAGCCACCTTGTAGATCTCTCCCTGACTTTGTCCACAAATTTTATGTCATTAGTATTAAGATAATTAAAGTCTGATATGCTAATCAACTTAAATTTGTCAAGTAATCAGTTTATTCGTCTGCTTAAATAAGTATTGGAAATTTGAATTCTGTATTATATATATAATAATTCATTAGCTATTGATAAATCCTTAAGGCTATGTTTGGTTGGAAGGAAAGAAATAGAGAGAAAAAAAATAGAAAGGAAAGAAAGGAAAGGAAAGAAATTGAGTGAATTTTTATTTTTTTTTAGATGTGTATGGATGGAAGGAAAATAAGAAAAAAAGAAATGTTATAAAAAGACAATTTTATCCCTATATTATAAAAAATATTGAAAAAGTAAAGGGGTAGTATTGGAAGTAGAGAGAGAAACATTAGTTTTCTCTCCATTTTCTTTCCATTGTTGCAGAGAAACCATCCATTTTCTTTTCTCTCTAATTTTCCTTCTCAACCAAACAAAAAAAAAATAATCATTTTCCTTCCCATTTTCTTTCCTCTCTTTTCTTTTCTTCCATTTTCCTCTCAAACAAACATAGTGTAAATGAAATTCAGATCAACAACAAATTAATTCTTGACTTATTAATTAGAGAATACCGTAAAAAAACATAATAATTAAAATCTGATTTTAGTTTTGTTACCATGGCTCTTGAAATATAATTTAAAGATTATTATCGTGCTCATTATTAATATATGTTTCTTAGCTGTAGGATTAAACCTGATTTTCTATAATAATTAACACGAGTAACATTTTAATTGTTAATAATATGTTTTTTCTAGTGTCTAAATAATGTCTATAAAATTATATTTGGTTATTGTACATTATATTCATTTGAGACATGAACACGGTAATATGTGTTCATTATATATTTAATAAGATACCAATTTTACAAGAATATACCAATATACAAAATATATGTATTAGTGTCTTATTAGAAAATTTATAAGAAGATATTATATATTTAAGTAAGTAGTAATCCATTATGTAGTTTAAATTCTATATCATCGTCGCTATATATAAATAGATTCATGTACATTAAAGCTGATAAGCTTTGAGTTCTCAGTTTCAATAATAGCCACATATGCCCTTTTTTTCCTCTTCATGAAAAAGTCCAATAAAATTAGGATACAAATATTAATTATGAGATAAAAAAATTTATTACAATATTTTCTTTTAAAAATTTCGAAAAAATGACAAATAGATTCCTAATCTTTTGTTCTGCAGACATTTTTGTCCCTGACCATTGAAAAATATTTTTAAGTCCATGACCTTCACAAAATTTGGACGGATCAGTTCTTGACGAAGGCATTTTGACGGATCAGTCTCTGACGGAGGCATTTGGACGGAGGGACTGATCCGTCCAAATTTTGTGAAGGTCAGGAATTTAAAAGTATTTTTCAATGGTTAGGAACAAAAATGTCCACATAACAAAAAATTAGGAATCTATTTGTTTTTTTCTCTAAAATTTCTAAATAAAATACCCTTGGCGCTATAGATAGTTTGGTCTTGATGCTTGTTTGAGTAGCAGAATAAGAGATCCTTTGTATAATGAGACATTGATGGCCTCATTTCATGTGATAGATGAAAGGAAAATATTACTAGAAAACTAAAAAGTTCAAAGTATTCCAAACTATTGATAGTGGCTATATATAGATGATTTTTTATATTTTATTTTAATTTTCTTTCTGTTCATTTTGTGCTTATTCTTTGTTTGCGTGTTCTTCCGAGTGTTTTTGTTGAAGTGGGGAACAGAATAAGAATTTATTATTAATTACTCAATAATTTGCAACAGAGTTTTCCATATAAAGTTTTTACTTTCATTGTTGACTGATAATAGTTCCTATTTCTTCTTAAGGAAATAAAGCTGTGCATATTTGATATCTTTAACAATAGAAGAAAAATCGTGAATTAGACTTGGCTTTTTACCCTTCAATTATTGGGTTCTTATAGCTCTAATAATGAGGATTCCAAAATAAAATGTTTCATTAACCTCTCTAATTAACGTCTTAAATTAAACAATAATTTCCCTTACATTCTACGAAAGGTTAAGTATGATTTTAATCTCTAAAATAGAGGATTAAAAATTTTTTTCGTCTCCGACATTTTTTTGTCTACAAAATAGTTTCTAAAGTTTAACTTAATTTTAAAATTGTCCTTCGCACGAAAATACCATTTCCTCTTCTTTCCCAAAATCAACCAGAAGCAGCAGTTGAACCAGAAACTGAAGCTGAAGCAATAGCAACACCAATAAAACAACAATAACCAGAAGCAAAGAACAACAATGGATAATGAAATTAGAAGAATAACAACAACAAAAGCAGTTAGAAGCAGAAGAAGAACAACAACAAAAACTCATAACTCAAAAAATCATCATTATCGTCAAAACTCAGAACTCAAAATCATCATCATCATCAAAACTCAAAACTCAGAAAAACAAGAACCCAAAACTCAGAACTCAGAAAAACAAAAAAATCATCATTATCATCATCGTCAAAACTTAGAACCATTAACAAAACTCATAATTAAAATTCTTCCTCTTTCATTAACAAAACTCAGATGTAATTACAATAATCAGAAATCCCCAAATTCATCTTCAATTTCAAGAACCAAAAATCCATAAATATAATTACCAAAAATCCCTCTGAAAATCCTTGTTGCAGATTTCGCACATGACCACCACCCAGAGGAAGAGACACTGTTGGAGGACGCGAGGAACACGACCACCACCACCACCTCTTCGACGATGACGAGGAACATTAGGACGCGGGCTAGACGTGTCGCGGCGAGACAAGGGCGAGTCTCGACGAGCCCAGGGCGCAAGTTGCGGCGCTGCGAGGTCGAGGTGCGGCGAGGCGAGGACGACGGCGAGAGCGAGGAGGAGGAGAAGCAGAAACGGTGAGGAGCAGGAACGGTGAGGCTAGGCGCAAGTTGCGGCGCTGCGAGGTCGAGGTGCTTCGAGACGAGGAGGGCGAGGAGGAGGAGCAGGAGCGACGGCGGCAAGGAGCAGTGGCGATGGCCTTTCCCCTTTCCTTCCCCACCTTCCCTTCCCTTCCCTTCCCTTAACCAACCCCACCCGCACCCCTCCCCCGGGCATGATATCCTTCCCCCCCCCCCCCCCTTTTTTTTTGTTTTTAAGTTAGGGGTATTTTCGAAATAAAAATTTTAAATTTGGTAAAAAGAACGATTTTAAAATTAAGTTAAATCTTAAGGATCCTTTTGTAGGCAAAAAAAATTAGAGACAAAAAAAAATTTCAACTCTTATTTTAGAGACAAAAAATTGTACTTAAACCTTTCTGCAAACTTGTCATATTGAATTTATTCCAACTACAATTTAAAATTTGCTGGAGTTAAAACAAAGAAAAAATAATTCTTTTCTTTTTTCCCCCAAAATAGTTCAATGGGGGCGTCTCAAGGAAAATTTGTATAATTGTATTTGTATAAAGTAGTAAATTATTTTATATAATGTCAACTTTATTTTATATATATATATATATATATATATATATATATATATATATATATATATATATCCAAATATAGGGAGACTCAAATCTGCGATCTCTTAGATAAGTATGAAGAGACTATATCATTTGAACTATTACTCATTGGCAACTTTATTATAGTAAGTACTACAAAAATAACATATGTCTTTATTTCAATTGAAGTGAGTTAAACCCCAAAATGGTCTCTGAGATTGGCGTCGTGCACTAAAATCGTCCCTAATATTCCAATTGCATCAATTATGTCTTTGAGATTGAAAAAAGTGCCCCATATTAGTCCCTGACCTATTTTCCATTAACGACGTGATGACATGGTATGATGACGTGGACTGTAAGTGACACGTGTCACTTCATGATTTGGCCACTTATAATGGTATGATGATGTGGTGACCAGTGACACGTGACATGCTGACGTGGATGGTTGTGCCATGTGTCATAATGTTATTTGGCCACGTGTTCGTTTGTGCCACGTGTCACAACAGTATTTGTCCACGTGTCATCCATTATGTCATCGTTGTATATGCACCAAATTAGTCCCTCACTTTGCATTAAGTGACTCATTTTAGTCCCTGAATTGAATGTCGTGCACCAAACTAGTTCCTTCACCAGTTTTTTCTCATTTTTTTCTATAAATTCAAAATTCTCAATATTTTTTAATGCATTAATTTCAATTCTATTTTTTCACATGTTCTTCAAATAAAAGTGTTTTTATAAAATATTTTTTCTCTTGCGAATACCCTAACTGCCGACTTAGAGGTGACGTGAAGGCTTTTCAAACACTTTCACTACTATCTCCGACTTCTTTCAGTACTTTTAGAAAATATATTTTTTTTTGCAGATACCCTTAATAACCGCCGTCTTGGAGTTGACGTGAAGGCATTTCAAGCTTCCCTCATTACCATCTCCGACCTCTTTCGTCTAGACTGCAGAAGTCAAAGATGGTAATGAGGGTGCTTAAAGTGCCTTCAATCTAGTTCATTTACACATAACAAAAACGTGTATTTCATAAAAAAAATATTTATTTTAATTATTAATTTATTGTTAAAAACACATATTTTTTTATGAAAAAATGTGTCTAGTCAATCATATAATTATTTTTTTATAATAACATACTTATATATTACAAAATTTACCAATGTTAAATTATTAAAAAAATTATAAAATTAAAACTAAAAAGTAAAATCTTAAATTTTTTTATGAAAGCACTTGTATTTAAATGATATATGAAAAAACAGAATTGAAATTAGTGTATCCAAGATATTAAAATTTTAAATTTTAAAAAAATGAGAAAAAATTGGTGAAAAGGCTAGTTTGGTGCACGACATTCAATTTCAGGGACTAAAATGAGTCACTTAATGTAAATTGAGGGACTAATTTGGTGCATATACAACGATGACATAATAGATGACACGTGGACAAATACTGTTGCGACACGTGGCCAAATAACATTGTGACACGTGGCACAACCATCCACGTCAGCATGCCACGTGTCACTTGTCACCACATCATCATACCATTACACGTGGCCAAATCATGAAGTGACACGTGTCACTTACAGTTCATGTCATCATGCCATGTCATCACTTCTTTAATGAAAAATAGGCCAGGGACTAATATGGGTACATTTTTTCAATTTCAGGGATGTAATTGGTGCAATTAAAATCTTAGAGATGATTTTAATGCATGACGCCAATCTCAGAGACCATTTTAGAGTTTAAGTCTAATCGAAGTAGTATGATAATACTTTTAACCTAAATAAAACCATGTCTTAGACATGTCACATATGAACATATGGCATAATTTCTATGCATGCATTTGACTTATCAATCAACTAAATATATTGTACAATCTATTGGAAGCATTTTAGATTTGATCTTCATTAAAAATATGAGATTCAATCCCTAGGCATAGCTTAATTATTCATCATTAACATAGATTTAATCATCACTATGCTTATATACTAAAATTATTGTTATTGATCATCAAAGAAGGGTACGTGTATGGTATTATTAGAGCAATGTCACACTTGACTTATGTGCTAAATCAATTGTATCATTTGTATGCATGTGTTTTATTTTCAAGCCTCTTTGGGTGTAGGCCGCCAATAGGGATAGAAAATAATGGAGATTATAATTTTTTGCTTTATGGGGAGATTTTGTTCTTGATAGTATTGTTTAATAATTCTCTTTTAAATTTCAGATTACCAAAATAAATACAATTTTTTAAAACCTTAATATGTATAATTTAATTTTCATATATTATCAACATACAAATTTTACATAAAAAATTATTTAAATACATAAATTTAATTGAATTGACATACATAACAATGTTTATCAATTATTCGTTAAGAATTGATATATATCTATTTTGTTATTTACTAATGAGAAAGTTTAGGGGCAGCGACTTTTGTGTTTTGTGACCAATACTTAACCATAAAAAAAAAAGTGATTTTTTACCATTAAATATAATCTCACACTATTAAAAACATTATTAATAGCCAATTGATGATTACGAAACACAAAAATTACTGGCCCTAACACTCCTCTTTACTTATTATATTGGACGATGAAAATGGGGTTTTAAAATAAAGTGTTATTAGTTTTAAAATCAAATTAGATCTCTATTATCTGGTCTCTTAGGTCGTTTGTTTTGAGGTACTGAGACAGAGACCGAGAGATTGAGACTCGGTATTATGTTTGTTGATTCAGAGACTGGTACTAAAATTTTTGTCTTTATCTCTAAAATTTCAGTATTTAAGTACCTCCAAAAAGTAGGGACACAGGAGACTAAAATTTTTAGAGATGGAGACTGAAACTTTAATAACATTTTATACCTAAAATATCCTCATCTTAATTAGTTAATTCCAATCTTACCCTTTGTACAAATTAAATTAGAGTTTCATTCTTATTTCAATTTCTGTTTCCTACTTTACACCAAACAGAATATTAAAATTTATTTCAATCTCTGTCTCTCAGTCTCAGTCTTTTCGTCTCTATCTCTCCACCAAACGCTTACGTGTTTATGATGGATTAAATAGATCTTTGTCCTAATACGACAACAGTACTACTTGATAAGATTTCTTTTTCATTGATATGAGAAAACCATGTGCATGAAACTCAGCACCTTATTATCAAAAAGGTGAATTCCCATTCGCGAAAGATATCATATATTAATTATTAATAGTGGGAATTGAAAAATTGTATATATTCTTCATTCCCTTGTAGCCAATAATCCAAAGACATGTTCTAGATTCTGCCGTTAATGAAGCATATTAAATTATTAATTAATAATAACTCATCAATTAAGACAAACAAATATGTAGCAGATGAACATGAACCATTCTGGCTAAGCTAGCGTGCGTGTAAGAAAGAACACAAATTACATACCTAAAAAACACATGTCCTTTCCTTAAATAGAAAAGCCCTTAGATCTTTGCTCCATGGAATCTTTCTTTGTGCTTTATGTGGCTATATATATGCATTGAGGAATAGGATTTGGTTTCCAAGGTATTCACATTATATTACCAAAGTTTTATTAATATATTTATATTTGTGGTTCTCTTGTTTCTCAATAATAATGTCTAGGAGTATGATGGAACCACTTGCTGTGGGAAGAGTGATAGGAGATGTGGTTGATGTATTCAACCCAAGTGTGAGAATGAATGTGATTTATTCCACTAAGCAAGTTGCTAATGGTCATGAGCTTATGCCTTCAACCCTTGTGCCCAAGCCTAGAGTTGAGATTGGTGGTCATGACTTAAGGGATGCTTATACCTTGGTAATTCAATTAATTAATTAATTAATTAATTATTAGTTGCTAGCTATTCTTATTTTAATTTTCATGTTGATACTTGGTATTTTGTTTGGTAGATTATGACAGACCCAGATGCTCCAAGTCCTAGTGATCCATATTTGAGGGAACATCTTCACTGGTTTGTAGTTTGTACAAACAATCATATTCATTGATTAATTAATTATTATTCTTTTTAGATAAACTAATAATTCTCTCTAATGAACTTAACTGGTTCCAATTTTCCAGGATGGTTGTAGATATTCCTGGCACCACTGATGCATCTTTTGGTTAGTTCCTCTAACTTTCTATTTTGTTAGGATTGATTCTTGTACAAGACTTTTTCTTTAATTAGATGAGACTCACGTATAATTGTCTTTATGAAAATTTAATATTTAAGCATCATTAGATAATTTAGCATATTTAATTAATTTTTAATTATTAATTTTACATGAAAATAACTGTATGTGAGTTTTGACGTATATTTATTAGTGTAACAATGTATATATACATATCTTATTACATGTTCTTAACTTTGATGTACGTGAATGAATTATAAAGGGAGAGAGATAGTGGAGTATGAGAGTCCAAGGCCAATGATAGGAATACACAGATATGTGTTCATATTGTTGAAGCAGCATAGAGGGAGACAAACAGTGAGTCCCCCTGCTTCGAGAGAGCAATTCAACACAAGAATCTTCTCACAGGAAAATGGCCTTGGCCTACCTGTTGCTGCTGTTTACTTCAATGCTCAAAGAGAAACTGCTGCTAGGAGAAGGTGATTCATTCATTCCATTCTGAATCAACAACAATCTACCTAAGGTGGTGCATAGCAATGCACGTGGAATAAATCATATTATTATCTAATTGTGTCGTCTTATTCGTTACCTGGTCAGTTATTATTACTTCTTCTATTCTAAGATATTCGTTACTTTTTAAAGTCGTGAATATTTTAAGATGGAAGAAACATTGTATGGTAGAATAAGGAGATATGTGTTTGATGAAATGAAACCTTTTTCTCTATTTTTTGTTGTTGTTTGGAGTGCACAATAATTGGTGGGTTTTGGAAGATAGGAGATATTCTAGTAGGGATATTCCTGATGTACTTTACTTGACTTGGTGTGCTATGTTACCTATTAGGTTGTTGTGAGAAGTTAAGGACCAAATTGATGATGTTGTTCCTTTTAAGAATTTTATGATTTGTGATGGGAAATTAAAGGACACATACTATAATAACAAAGCTTTATATATATGGCTTGTCTAGTTTATGCGTGTTGTGCAATGATACGAGTGTTGCTACTACTACATGCATGTCTTATGTCTATGTTATTTGAAGATTAATATCGTTAGATGAACAATGAGAGATATAAATAACGTGAACAAAAAATAGCATTTTAAGCTCACTAACCATCCAATTTTATTTTTATCCTAAATCTACATTTTTATCAAATTTCACTTTGACCTAATTACACCTCCTTCTCTAACCAACCCCCTTTTAACCGTAACCAACCGTACATTATCTACTCCAGCACACAGTTCTTTCGTCGGCGAGAAAGTTATCAAGCGCCGCCATCTTCTGCTCTCACCAACTCTAAGTACAGGTGAACCGTTTCATATTAAAAATAAACATCTTATTTACATAAAAAACAAATATTTCATTTATATAGAGAACAAACATGCTATTCGCATTTAGAATAAACATTCCATTTGTATGAAAAAATTTTTATTAACTTATCACATTAAATTGTATTATTAGTTAACATTATATCTTATAGCTAGCATAGCTTATGACTTTTATTTTGACTTGTTAAGCAGAGCTCCATCTTCAAGCTCTATAATATTTAGAGTAAAGTTTTTTGTGACTAGAGTAAAGTATTGTTTAAATTCGTACCATTTACTTAATTTTGTTTCTAACATTTAAAATATTTTATTTTTATTACAAACATTTTATTTTATATTTTTTGTTAACTTTTTAAAAATTTATTTTCTAAAATTTTTTATATTATTTTTTTAAGCAATGGTGGTAGTTGTAGTCATTGAGATGATTTAGTAATAAAAGATTAAAAGTCAGAAGAAAAGAAAATAATAATAATAATAATAAATATTTATTTTTAAATTAATTTTAACTATAAAATAATATATTAAATATAATATATTTTAATTGTTAGAGCCGAAATTAGAAACCATTATAATTAAATAAACCTAGAATATGATTACTCAATACGTCAAAAGTTATAGTTTAAATGGTAGTCTCTTCCTATTTAATTAAAAGTTATTAAAACATTTAATAATCCGTATATGCCATGATGAAGAGAAAAAAAAAAATTTTGTAGATTACTCAATAGTTATTACATGAAAAATATCATTTTACTTTTTGTTTATTTATAAAATAAGATAAAAGGGCCAAGGAGAGGGTTTTCCTCAAGGGCTGAAAAGAGAAACTGCCGGGAAAGCTTGCAACACATGAACCGTGGAACAAATTTTTCGAACAATCATTTACATTGTAACGATGAACAAGACAACGTTAGCCACCACAAAGGACGGCACCAGCCACAGGATCCACCACCTAAATAAACTAAACTCACGGTTGTCGCGGTTGCACGGAGGGCAGTTGAGGACGAGGAGGAATATTTTTCTCTTTTTATTAGAATGCGGATATATGATTGCTGACCATATGAAAAAAGCAAATAATTCTTTTCTCCAATCAGAGAGAAATTATTGACTTCTCATCATTGACTTCTTATGACATTTGTAGGGCCAACTATAATGATAAAAATAATTATATAGATAGCCATCAGATCATTTTTCCTTAGCAAATGCTGTGCTGGCATATGCTAAAAGTAATAGTTAATTGCTTAATTACTAAGACAAACTATCTAATCTTAATAGTAATCTTATGCACTAAGATTAATCTAAATAATCAAATTAAAAAGGGAAATTACAAATGTATGTGCTGATCAAATATGTTACTTTATAAAGACTTGTAAGTTTCATAATAATATACAGAATCTTCTAATCTGATACATATTTCCACCCTATCATTTCACTAATGAAATTTAAATCAAATTGCAATCAATTAAAATAACAATCTAAATCAGAATATTAGAGAAATCCCTGGTAAATATCATTGATGGAAACTACATAGCTTGAGGGATGTTGAAATGCAATCAATGCAAGAAAGTTATTTATCACCTAATATGCAACCTGTGCCCAGAAAACACATCTGCATAGAAGCTTTCTTTCTTCAACAAATTGTATACTGTATCCACCAAAAAAGAAGGATCATACATACACCTCCTCGTGGCTCCGTCGCGTCGCATCAAGCGTTGATCTCTGAATTGCATTGATGCTCCCTGCTGCAACTTCTTCTACCCCAAAACATGCTTGAGCATGTTGTTTTCTCCAATCTTGGCCCTTCCATTTTATCCTGATCCGTTGATGATACTTGTGAGTGACGAGGCGATTCATCTTGAGCTTCAACTTCTCGGGGCTCAAATGGTGGACAAGGACCATCATTGCAGGTACATAGAGGAAGTGCAACTGATGGAAATGGACTACAAGTCACAGGGCAAAGCATCTCTGAAGGAATAGAAGCGACACGATTCTTTCGAATCTCCGGTGTATGAAAGAAAGATGGCCTATTTATATCACGTGGATGTAGCATGCATGGAGTACATAAGCCGAGCGATCCGTTGACTTTAGTCTCTCTTGCTTGTGAACCTGGTAACTTGACAAAAGAGACAATTCCACGTCTACATAGAGGGCAAGGGATGGAGCCCGGCGGGCCGAGCATTTCGGACGAAACATTGCTTGTTGAGCAAAGATAGAGTGCACATTTAACACAAAGCTCATGTCGACATCCTGCATGTAAAAGTTCTAACATCAGTTAACCATCTGCTAGCAGCCTCAAACATAAAGCAACTTGTGATCATAAACTTTATTGTTCATTAAATAGAATCCAGTACCTTCTGCAGCCACTGAACATGGCCTCTCCAGGCAAACGGCACAAAAATCAATTTCGTCGGAAGAGGTAGGAGATGATTGCAATCCACTCTCTCTGCAGTTATTCCAACTCATTATTAGTTCCATTTTTAGCAGCAGTAAACCTTAAGAGAAACATTCAACCTCTGCTCTGGCTCAGTACATCAGAAAAAAGGACATCAAAGGAACAAAAAGTAAATAAATAAACAACTTGTAAGATTTTTCTTGTTTTTAAATCATGTAATAAGGATAATCCTTGCATTACACTCCAACCTTGGCAATATATGAATCATTCGCAATGTATAATCCACTCTTAATTCAAGTACCAAAGTGGTGGATCAAGAGTTCAGAAACCATATGTTTTATTCACTTCCTTTTCTTTTCTAAATTTGGGGGGGGGGGGGGGGGGGGGGCATAACATCTACTTTCATATATTCCTATATTCTTTTGTAATTATGGTTCTAGAGTACCAGCCTATTTCCCAAACCGTTCCCCATTGCGGTTTGCAATTTTTAAATCTAGATAGATTAACTGTGAAAATACCTGGCTATGTTGAGCACACTCATAAGTGGCAAAGACAAATAATTTGATGGAGGGAATGATGGTATTGTAGCTTCAGAAGTGGGTGCTAATATTGGTTCAAGCCAGTGACGCCCCCACATCCTCGCAACATCGAGTGGAAGCCATCTGTGTGGAAAAATTTCATCTTTGTATCATATATATTGTAGAACATGCAAAAGTTTTGTAATAAACAATCAAATTAGAATAACTTACCCATTGCAATTCAAAGCTGTCCGACTTGCACCTCCCGAAAGGAGGATCTGAAAGAATAAAAGCATTTTTGCTAGATTCAAAGGAGAAGATGGAATATTACAGATCAAAGTTGAAGCTATTCTTACCTGACAGCATTTCAAATTTCCCCCACAAGCAGCATAATGCAATGGAGTGCTTCCGGCTCCTATATCAAAGCACATCAGCGGTTTACAGATTTTGGTGGGGAGAATTAAATAACCATGTACTACTTAGCATATTGAGTAAAAGATGTACCTATTAAATCCATTGCCGTTCCATAGTGAAATGTCGCAGCTGAGACATTTGCATTGAGATCAAGAAGCAGTTGTACACAATCGAAATAGCCATTTAAGGCAGCCATATGAAGGGCTGTAATACCGGCATCAGCCGCCTTGTTTACAAACTTGGACAGTGCGCTGCACTGGAATAAAGTCAATAAATAGCAAGAATATAACATACAGAAGTAAAAACTTTGAAGAAAAAAAATCCTTAACCACAATGAAAACTAAGTGAAATCCCAATAGCATGTAAGTGTATATGCATGAACATATAGAAAAACATAAAGCCATTCATCATACAAACTACAAAGAGCGTTTTTAACATAAGAGCATATTACAATGATACTTCTTTTAGAATTACATAATGAAAAGGAAAGGCAACCTTTGTTCATGTTTGCTTTTAACATTTGATCCGTCATCAATGTCAGCATCCGTGGGAGCATGTAAAGCCTCGTACGGAGCACTTGGAACAAAGTCAGCCATGACGAGTCTAATGCATCTTACATGCCCATTCACAGCTGCAAAGTGAAGAGCAGTCCTTCCACTGAGATAATCCGATCTCACAACCTGTTATTGAATTGACTATAGTCAAGTTATGCTCGAATAGAAACTTTAACCACACACTCACTCTCTCACTCAAAAGCCAGGAATTCATGTCCACTTAGCAGCACTTAGTTTCAACTTTCAATAACCATCCCTATGATCTATGGTTTCCAGAAGAATTAAATGCTAAGTAGTGGGGAAAACAGTTCTGATATAACCGAGTGACCGAGAAAGAGAGGGAAATATAGTCAGACTCACATTGCATCTGAAGAGCAGAAGGGTTTGAACAACTTCCCAATGACCATATCTACAAGCTTGCATCAAAGCCGTCTTCAAATAACAAATCAAAGTGAGTCCAAAACATCAATTAGTAAACTATATCCTCAGTAAGTGCATCATAAACATGCTACAAAATAGAAGTGAGATCTAACAAAAAAAATTTCAATGTCTCATATTATCATGCAGATATCTCTAGAATTTTTATCAGATCCATCTGCCAATCTGTCACTTACAACTATGCAAACTCTAGTTATAAGTTCTCCACATAGGAATAGAATCATATCCTAAAACTGCAAAGCTGGACCAAAATGGAACAAAAAAGTTACAAATTTGCAATTCCAAATACAGAACAGAATCTCCAATGCCCAAAATTGAAACTAGAACAACACTTGCACCAATTGTAATCAACCATACAATTCAACTTCCTCAAACCAAAACCAATTACCACAACACAGCTTAAATCTAACTCAGAATCAACCTACCATTTAAAATGAAAAGAGAAAAAGAGAATAGCAAAAATGAAAGACCTTACCTGGCCGCAATAGTTCCTTGAATTCACATCAGCTCCATTCTCAAGCAACAAAGCCACAATCTAATGGAAACCCAAATCCAAGAACAAAAGCAGAAACTTTTTGAGGCATGAAAAGCAGAAAAAGACAAAAAGGGTATTGAGAATGAGATTAAACATTTGGATTCATGAAATGAACCTCGTTATGGCCCTTGGAAGCTGCAAAATGAAGAGGGGAATTGAGGCCACCAAAGGTTGAGTATTTAGAAAGACAAGGGTTGCATTCTAGAAGCATCTTGGCCTCAACCAAATCGCCGTCCCTTGCCGCCGACACCAGCCTCTCCCCAGAGGCTGAGCACCCAAATGAATTCCCCATTTCTCTCTCTCAAATGATGATCACAGAAAGGTTGCAGCTTGGAATGTGGGTGGGGTGTTAATGCAGATATTGATGTAGGTGTTGGTGTTGTGTTGTTTAAAGAAGCGAGAAGAGAGAAAGATGGTGAAGAAGAAGAAGAAGCATGGAAAGCAAAACAGACACACACACACGAATGATATGAGAGTATGAATGAAATGGAATGAAGGCAGAAGAGAACACAAACACAGACAACTTTACCTTTCTTTCTTATTTTTATTTTAATTTTTATGTTCTTTTCTTCTACTTGTGTCTAATGTTGTCCCCTTTGACTTTCTTTCATGCTTCCCCTCTCCATTGCTCAACACTTACATTCTTCCCATATTTTTATTTTATATATTATTTACGGCTAATTTTTTTGTTATGGAAGTAGAAGTGGTGATATACCTTAATATTGTAATTTTTGGTGTTTTTTAAAACCGTAGAAAGTACACAAATTGAAAGGTCCGATTTCTATTTTTCAAATTTTTTAATTTTTTTTACCACAAATCGGACGGTCCGATTTGTGTACCTCCGACAAATCGGACGATCCAATTTCTATACCTCTACAAATCAGACGGTTCGATTTGTGTACCTCTAAAAATTGGACGATCTGATTTCTGCTTCTCTAATTAAATGATTCTACATTTGAGTATAACACCCCAACAATTCATATTTTAAAAAAACATCACTGCCACTTCAATATTAAAAATAAAAAGTTCATTGTTTACATGCACTAATATTATTGCAACTGACCTTATGAAGAAATTTTTTTTCAGAGTTGTTAACTTGTCAATGCTTAGAAAGACTTATATTTATATTTAATTATTATTTACCATATTATGTGTTTTACTTTTACAAATAATAATAAGTAATTGATTTTCAATTTTTTATTAAATCTATCTATTTTGTGCACTAAAAATATATTTTTAATAGTATAATAATAACAATTTTTTAAGTTTTTGATATACTTAGTACATTAAAAATATAAATAAATTTTATTTTTAATATTTTTAGAAAAAAAAATAGTTGCTCCCTATACTTTTTCTTTTTCTTGTTCTATCTTGTAGTCTTAATTATTTTTTTATTTCAAACATAACAATAATTGCATTAAAGTCATAGTCCAAAAGGTTGTGCACTTGAGCAAAGTTGGAAGCTCGTGACCAAATAAAAAGGAAAAAAAAAGGGTTGGAAGCTAGTCAATTTCACAAACTTGCCCAAGGACATGATTTTTCTTCTTGCTTCATCTTACAGCCACAAATGGTTCTTCTAATCCTTCACAATAATCATGGAATTAATTAGGATATATTAGAAAGATTGTTAATTAAGAGAATCACTAGCGATCTGTCGACACACATAGAGGAGTCATAGGCTTTTTGTGATGATAATATTGATAGCTTGTTGGTTTTATTAATACCAAATTTCCTTCCTATGTTCATGGCATGTGATTCTCATAATATATATGGAATGGGAAATCATTGGAACCAATATTAACTGTGTACAATATATACAATGAATTAAAAAAAATATAAAATTAAAATTAAAAATTAGATCATTAATTAATTATTTAATTTTAAAATTTAAAATTTAAAAATTAATATTAATATTTAAATTTATTCACATTATGTACGGTTATTTCTAATTCATGTCCAAAATTCATTGTCATCTTTTCGGTTCTCACCTCGCGTCATTGAATTTCTCCGGCCATATCGAAACCGCCGCATCTTTCCACCGACACCATCCTCACCTCCGCAGATCAGTCCGATGCACCTCGTCCTCCAACGCTCAGCCTAACATTGCTGCAGCTATTTTTGTGCATCTCTTCCAAACCAGTTTCGTTTTTTCCCATTCCTTCAAGCTTTTTCTCACCGATGATACCACCATACTCTTCTTCTTCTTCAGATTTAAGCATGGTTAGCTATTGGTAGTGTGTTTTATTTAGATTTAGGAACCAAAACTAAATGGTTTTTTTTACCAACTTTTTATGAAAGAAGAAAAGCTATATAATGACTTAATCAACTTCCATGAAAAAACATAGTGGGTTATACATTGCATCTCCGACCGCCTCTTTCACAAAACGGCTCTCAAATGAAATGAGAATATCAAAATTTAAATCCAAATTAAAAATAATAATAATAAAAATAAATTAATGTTTACAGCAGATAAGGACATTTGTCAAAGCTTTGAAATTGGAGAGAGGGACCCAAAAACTAATAATATTGAGGAATCTTGAATCTTACGCATATTCTAATGCATGCAATGCATGCAAATGGTTAAAATAGATTGTTTCCTTAGTGTGATTGCTATATCATATTAGATTAATTAATTAATTAAAAATTTAAAATGATTTGTTTGACTTAATCACATAAGTTAAGGATAAGAGTGAGTGTGAATTCCAAAATATGCATTATTTATAGGACAAGTGGGCGAATATTGCCACACACAAATTATAAAAGAAAAGGACAAAGAAAAAAAATTAAATTCTTTTCCTCCCAACCTACTTGTTTGTTATACCTTTTTTCTAGTTGGATGAGAACGCAATGCAAATTGCGAATCTATATATAAAATTGAGACTATCTTAATTAGTTTATAGAAAATTAAAAGTTGTTGAGATTTATCAAGGATTGTTAGGTTTGTGAGGAATTCATCAGAAATAAATATGCATCTATATGTAATTAGTAATATATTCATTAATCATTAGAATTAGAATGGAACATATGGCAACCCATATTATTATCATTAATAGTTTTTATGGATGCTTAACCCATTACTAATTTAATCATACATACACGAGTTATCTTGAATCTGTATAGATTAATTAATTGTATTGAGCGTATGTATGAGATCTAGAAAGGAGTCAATAATTATGGCTAGCTTAATCAACAAGATACTCATTTTGTCATATAGTGCTCTTTCATGAATCATGACCCTTTTGATAGCACTATTACAAATTAACAATTGATCATGCTTTAATAATAATTAACCTTTTTTTCCGAAGTTCAAAGTAATTATAACTTTAGAATTTAAAAAATCAAATGTTTCATGATTGATCACAAGATGGCCTAATATTTTTTACATACCGGTAAGCTAAGCATTGACTATGATTAGTTACTTAAATCAATAGATTGATTTATTTGTTTATGAGTATATACCCATTTTGGTCCTCAAAAGAATTTTAAACCAGACATTTTAGTCCCCAACAAAAATTAATTATTCGATTAGTCCCTAACAATTAATTCTATCAGTCACTTAGATCCTTGGCTCCGTCAACTCTAACGGAAGACAAAATGGTCCCTAAAAACTCTAACATGGGACAAAATGATTCCTGACAACTCTAATAAGGGACAAAATGATCCCTAACCCCTTTATTCGAAAACGACACTGTTCTTCCCCAATTTTTATCATATATCGCATAACCCTAACATTCATACTCTCCTTCTTCACCTCCACAATCTTCTTTTTCATCTTTTCCTTCCTCCTCTTTAGCTCCAAGATTAAGGCATGGTGTAATTGTCACATGTGTCGCACCTACCTCAACATGTCATGGACCACACACTTCCTAAATCTTTGTGACTGGTACATCCACCTCCTCTGCACTTCACCCACCAAAAGCATCCACTTTCACGTCTTTGATAACATCACCTCCAACTCCGACAACGTCCACGACATCCTCAAGACCAAGTTCTACAACTACTCCAAGGGCACGCCTTTCTCCACTCTCCGGCAAGCAATATAGATTTTTGGACATTAGGACATCATGAGAAGATTCTCCTTCGACATCATATGCAAATTCTCATTTGAAATAGACACTGAGTGTTTCATTCCTTCTTTCCCAGAGTCCAAGTTGGCAGACAGCTTCGACCTCGCATCCAAGCTATTACAATGAGCAATGTCACCGCTGCCGCTCATATGGAAACTGAAGCGATTACTGAACATTGATTCGAAGAAGAAGCTGAAGGAAACGATCGGAGTGGTGGACAATGTGGTCATGGAGATGTTAGAACAGAGGAGGAGGGAGATGGCAACGACGACGATGAGTCTTAACAAATCAGACTTGCTTTCTATATTCATGGGATCCATCGAAGACGACAACTAGTTGAGAGACATAGGCATTAATTTCCTGAGTATGAATTGGTTGAGAATAAGTTGAGGATTTTTTTTCTTGTGAACATTAAATTTATAGAGTGTGCATTGTGCAGTTTGAAGTTACAGTGTTAGACTATTAGTGTTATACGAGATATGATGAAAATTGAGAGAGAACAGTTTCATTTCCGAACAGAGGAGATCAGGGACCATTTTGTTTCCTGTTAGAGTTGTCAGGGACTATTTTGTCTTCCGTTAGAATTAACGGAGTAAAGGACCTAAGTGACTGACGGAGTTAATTGTTAGGGACCAATCGAGTAATTAATTTTAGTTGAGGACTAAAGTATCTAGTCTAAAATTCTTTGAGGACCAAAATGGGTATATACTCTTTGTTTATTTATTTATTTATCCCCTATGGGAAACAAAGGCAATAGCATTGTATAGTACCAAGTTGCACATAGTAATACTATTGTTTGATAACCTTCCTTAAACACATAATATGGAATGATTATTCATTCCCATCTTTGTCTTTCAGCAAGATAAGTATATTTGGTTTCAGCTTCAAATATAATCAACAAAGATGTATGTGTGATTAAGTCCACATTTTTGGTTATCAGATATGTAACAAGCAGTAATTAATTAATTATTTACTGAGCAAATGATATGGTGCTAGCGTAACGCAACAATAGTTCTCTCCACTAGTTTGGAATTTGTGGTAAGACACTAAGACTCAATTAGTATAATTGTTCCATAAATTACATGGAATTTGATTAATGACGTGCTACGCTAAGAAATCATATTACAGTCTAAGGAACAGTTAGTTGTGATTAGTCAAGTGAAAAATAATAAAGAAAAAAGAGAGTGAAGAATATATGGCCAAAAAAAAATTCTGTGGGGCCAAAAATAATAAAATATTCATTTTGGTTTTTAACATGTCTCTCTATCTCTATTCTCTACAGACTTTACTATAAAGATTAATCTGATTTAAAATATGTTCTCAATTGGAATATAAACTTTCTATTTGGATGTGATTGAGGTCGTTAATCATGGCTAAATTTAACCATTTTATGCGAAAACAGGTGAAGCTGAAAAAGTAATGTATTTAAATATCACACAATTCATTGTCACTAAATATCTCATCATAATTGCTCACCAAATTAATGGTTGTAGCCTGCATGAAATTAAATGCACAAAGTCACAAACTAGACATCCTTTTCTGTATAAATAACCCAACCCGCAAAAGACTACAAAGTTCCGCATATGGAATGTGATTTATTGCAAAAATAAAAGCACATGTTACCTGACTTCTTATGTTTACAATTTTTTCACTACTATAAAGTTATCACCTTATTCACCGAATCTGAAATAATTGTGATTTGCCTAAATCGAATAATCTAATGTGTGATATATTTATTCCAGCCCAGAGTATATTCGGTGTCAGATTACACGGGTGTGAAATGAGTCCTGGGCTTTTGGCCCAACCCCTTGTTTTCATGAACAGAATTTCCAATCAGACGTCAACAACCCAAGGTCATATTATACTTGACCAAAAGATCAAAAATAACAAGGGCATGGTATGATTTATGGCAGACTTTCTCCATGTTTCAATTTTCATCGAAGACTTCTCCACACTCCAAATCATTATTCATTCATGTTTACTTATGATCTATTGTCATGTAATGGGAAATCTCCAGAGATAAATAGGTATCATTAGTTATCTGCCAGGACACAGGATCAAAGGTTACAAAGCTAGCATTTAGCATTTAGCATTTAGTTCAGGATTTCACTCAATACATTGTCATTCATCAAGTACAAGTACATGATGCTTATCCAGTATACAATCACATCTTCTCAAGGGCATTTTCTGTCCTCAAGTAGTATATTAGTATCAAAATTTTGAGTACTGTGATTTGAGAATCTCATTTGAGTGGGGCACAAGCTTCACCAATTTGTGACTTTAAGCTTGAACCAGTTATTACCTTCTTTCCCCAACTTTTTTTTCCTTCCATATGTAGTATGTACAGATAAAAAAAATGGTAGGTGACAAACGAGTCCATGAGTAAAAGGATAGCTTCTTCCATATAATAATCTCCAAGAGCTGAGTTTGGATCAGATATCATCCTCAATACGATATTCCAATAAAGCTAAAATCCCTTAGTAGCGTTCCTCATCCTTCAATAGTTCAATGAGAGACTTAAAACACTTGGCCAATCAACATTAAAATTATCACTTTAGTTGAGATGGGGGTATAAATAAGAATTATCCACTGTTTCAAAATTGGAAACTATATAGAGTGAGACACTCATCAATCGCAAAATTGGAAAAAACCCTTGATCAAATGATTCCCTCCTACACTAAGTTATGATGTTTCTTGCCTTGATACACTATCTTCATCAAAACTATTGTCTTCATCTCCAACATCCGAATCAACATCTGAACCTATGTCTGAGGTCAAATTGCCCTCTTCATCCTTATCCTGATCCATTACATCTCCATCCTTGAAGTCCTCACAAGGATCCTCCACAGCTACCCTTGCTATCTGCCCCATCTCATCATCCAACCTGCTTCTCCTGTATCCAACCAATTCCCTGTCAATCCTCGCCTTCCGGGGGCTCAACAAGACCAACTCAGCCAGCTTCCTCCGCGCCAAATACAGATCATTTGGCTCAATCAACTCACCCTTCCTATAAGCCTCTCGCAGGAAAACCGTGTGGAGCTTCCCCTGGTTCCCCCTTGTCGACACGTAGAAAATCCCCTGGTGCTGGAGAAGGAAATCCTTCAACTTATTCGGCAGGTTCATCGCCTGCCGGAAGTGTGCGATCCTCTCCAAGGTAATCTTCTTCTCCACGGTCAATGACAACAACTCGTGGATTGAGGCAACAGCCCTCTTCTCCATCCTCTTTTGCGCCTCAATCGACCTCAAATCAAAGCCAGAAACATCCTCATAAGGGGACCAATAAGGTAACCTCTGCCACTTCCACATTGCAATCTTAAAATACTTCCCAATCTTAAAACCTGGTGGAAAATCAATTAGAAATGAGAACCTAACATCTTCAGCATCACCACCTCTCTCCCTGTAAATTCTCTCTCTAACATTCTCAATTGCACAGACTGCTAAACTAGGTTCTCTTTCTACAAGCTCAATGTACTTGTTCCTTCTCTCATTTGAATCAACTAAGCGAAAAAATTGGGGATACCTTAGAACCACCGAGAATTCGAAGTCGTCCGGTAACCCTAGAGCGGAGCGTGCGATCCTCACGTGCTCGAGGCGAAGCCGCTGCGTGTTCGACATCATGAGAAGCTTGCGGAGGCACGTGACGGCGCGTGGAACCTGCGCGAGCAATGCTTCGTTCTCCTGCTTGATTTGGAGGATTGCCTGGCGCGTGAGGCGGCAGAAGAGCACGCGCTGCACGGGGTGCTCGAAGATTTCGAAGACGTGAGGGAACTTGAGGATGAAAGCACCGACTGTGTTGCGCGTGAAGCCTATGCGGTGCGCTAGGGTTTCGAGGCGCGAGATTGGGAGCGATTGGTTGTGCTCGTTGAGGATGATGTTCTGGACCTTGAGGACCTTCCGCGTCTTCTTCTCGACTTCCATGTAATTGTCGTAGCCGTGGTCGCGAACCCTCTGCATTTTCTTCGGGATCGAGGTGGATTGCGACATTGCTCGCGTGGGATTGAAATTCGGATGATGGTGATGCTGATGCTGATGCTGAATCATAGGGATATTTTCGATCTTGCTTCTGATGAGCTTGGAGCTGTGTACGATGAAGGTTCGCATTTTGGGGATTTAGGGTTTTTGTTTTTCTGATGAGCTTGCTTCAGAGTTCAGCTGAGAAGTGAGCTTAACGACAGTGGAAGGGTATAAACGGCATTATACGAAACATTTGGGGCGGATTTGTAAAATACTGAAATTGATGTGGGATATTTTGGGCTTCAAGTTGGGTTGTGTTTCTCTCTATAGAAGGCCGAATTCAAAATAGAAAACAAATAACCTTTTTTTGGGTCAAGAAATAACCTTTTATTGAAACACGTTGACGAGAAAAATTCGTGAAAAACTATTGCTTTGCTTTTTTAATTACTTTTTTTTGTTGTAATTACTTTTACATATTTCTAATGAGTTTCCACTTTTTTGTTGATAGGGCTGTCAATGAATAGGATAGGATCTGGACTCTAACTTAATTTTATTTGTGGGTTAAAAAATTTTTTAAAATTCTATCCTACTATGCCTATAGGTTGAGAATCTCTCATCCCTAATCCTACCCGTATTCTAAAGTTCTAAATCCTATCATATTCGACTATACCCACAGAAAAAATAAAAAAATTTTCAAGCAAATATAAAATTCAATCATTCCGAATTTCATATATATATATTAATAAAATAGAAAATAAGTTTAAATTAAAATTAAAAGCAATAAAATATTAAAGAAATCTAACATAAAATTACATATAATATGATCATCAACTAGTTTAGTGGTTATTTTAAGTTTTTATTAGAAGAAAATTGTGGGTTCAATACTTACTTTCTTCACTACATACATAACTTCTCGCACCCTACTCTATCTACCTGCAGCAGATCGGATAGACAACCCTATCTGAACAGGTTAGTCCAAATAGGATATATATTGCCAGCCCTAGTTGTTGAGATTGTCATTTTTATTTAAGATTTCTTTATTCTGTTATGTATAAATGGAATTGCAACTGCACATACATGTTTCACATTCTAACCCATAAAAGAAAGGAATATGGCTATGAAACCAAATATGTTTTTCGCAAGTCTGCAGTTTTTTTCAGCTATAACATTTTTTTTTATTGTTGTTTTGTCTAACTGCCTCCTTAAATATTTTATACATAGGAGCTCAAGATAAATATTTTGGGCTGATATCTGTTGTTAATAGATCAAAGAGAGTCACTTTTAACATAGTTAAGAAGAAGGTATAGAAAAAAAATTTAAGATCGAAAGCGTAACATATGATTCATTGGGAGAAGATTAGTTTTATTAAAAATAATTAGAGAGAACATTCCGATTTACATTTTTTCCTGCTTCAGATTACCAGACAGCTTAATCTTCGATATTCACTCCTTACTGACTTAGTTCTGGTGGGGTCAAAAAGAAAATGAAAGGCAACTGGTCTAGATCAGTTGGAACACTATGACCCGCCCAAAAAAAGAAAGAGGTCTTAGTTTAAATACCTTAAAGCTCAAAACCTTGCTTTGTTAGGCAAACAATATTGGAGAGTAGCAACACATTCTACTTCTCTATTGGCCAGAATTTACACAGGTAAATGTTTCAGAAACAGAAATATTCTAAATGCATAACATGAAACACTCCCTTCTTAGGGATGGAGAAGTGTTTTGCAAGGTAGAAATGTGGTGGAGAAGGGACTTACCTGGAGAATAAATAACGCTATAAATATTCGTACGTTTGATGAACCATGACTGCCTCCCCCATATCCATTTACTGTGCCAATAAATGCTCAATACTCGCCATTGTTGCTCCCAGAGTAAAAGACTTGATTATTGAGGAAAGAATTTAGAATCAGCCATTAATTACAGAGATCTTTTCAAGTGATATTTCAACTAAAATTCTATCTTTAAAAATTGAAGGTGGAGATGACACACTCCAATGGACACATGGCGTACCTATTCTTGCACTCTCTACTTGAACTTTGTCCAACCCATATAAAAACCACTGAATTAACCTTTGGAAGATGAAGCTCCTCGTAAAGTCAAACTGTTTATCTGAAAGTGCATCCATCAAACTGTTTATCTAAAAGTGCCTCCATTGTCGACTTCCAATTTTAACTTAGATTCACCATTCACTTCTTATAACTTTTTTTTTCTAATTATTACCATTAAATTTTCTTCTAAGTATAATTTATTTGAGAGATCTCCATCATTCATTGTTTCTTATCTTGAGATGGACTCGTATTTCATTTACCAAATTTAATAAAATATATGTATCTTTGAAAAGAAAAAACGAAACCAAATATAAGAGAATATAACAAATTAAAGTATGAATAGTGATGGTTCAGGTAATAAAAGCACATAAAATATAACAACTAAGATGAATATAACTACAAAATCAATATCCATAAGTTCATCTTAATATGTGTATATCATCATAGTCTATATAAGCAAAAGTGCAAAAACCATGCATGAACCAGACCTGTTTGTTTTTCAGGTGAACGAGTCAATACCCGAACCACTACAATTGCGGTTCGTTCTTGACTCCAAACCCCTTTCATATTCACCACCCTCTTCTCTTATACTACTCTCTCATATTATATACACATCCAAATATGTAAACCCTATTTTCACTTTTCGAAGCAGAAAATTATAGTTCTCTTTTTTATAAGAAAGAAAATGAAAACGTAAAAGGCTGTGTGTGAGCAACTATGCAACTCCTAGTGAAGCTTTGATCTTCTGAATGGTGCCTGTGATGAGGTCGTTCACGGTTTCGACCGACTCCGCCGTGAGCTTGGCCGTGGGGAGGCTGTTCAGCAATATCTGTAGCCCAACTGTGAGCAGGCATCCGGAACTGCCACCGTCATCTCCGTCTTGTGTGCCGGAATGACCATCCGGATGAATGGTAAAGCCTGAAGGGATGAGAGCAACATATGTGGAATCTCCTCCACTCATTACCACTTTCAACGATTCCACCTCGACCGGCGAATACAGCAACGCCGAGCACGAGGTATCGTTCCATGTCTCCTGCAAAAACAGCGTGTTGTTGCTGCTCTCGCCCCCATTATTAGCCTACAAACATCCAAAACATATTAAAGTAAAAAAAAAAAAAAAAAGTAGTTTCTGCTACTTCCCAAACGAGCGCTAAGTCTTATCCTATTAGATAGAGTCAGTCGGCTACATGCTGTAAAAACTCACATGGAGTTGTTATCATATAAAGTTGCTAGTTGAGAGTCGTTAGATGACAGTTTAGTCATGTTAAATTATCTGACGACTCTCAACTATCAACTTCATATGAATACAACTACTACTTGCATATAAGTTTTCGCCAAAAAGAACACTTACATTAGCACGAAGGACCGATAAGGAATTTCCATCAACTTGTCCTTTAGAAATGCGAAGCATCTCCTTCATTTGTCCAATGGCGGATAAGATGACCCACTCCCCTCTCATCCGTTCGTCACGCAAGAAGTCAAACACCCTCTGCCGCGACACCGGCATCCAAACTGAAGTGGCCGCACACAAGACTATGCTAGGGGGCTCACCGGGGACATCAATGTTTTTCCGGGTCATGACTTTGATCTCATCACCAACATTGCCGAGATGGTGTGTGTCCCATTTTTGCGATGAAGACAGACAAATCCCGGAAAAGAAGTTATTAGCCATGCGTTGCGCAAGCTTCAGCATGCTTCTCCTACCAGCTGGGCTTATGGCTGTGGCGTCCTCGCTTGGGATTGAAGAGGACATGTGTATTGCCAAACATTCACACTGCCTTTGGAGAGTGGCAATCCATCTAGGAGCGCCGAAGCCGAGGCCGGAAGCAATCAACGGCCGATACAGTTGGTGAATGAGACTCTCATCATATTGGGAATGCTCAACCCAAGTAATCTACAAAAGGTGATGGTAATATAAGCATCAATATATTGTTTACAAAGCAAAGATTGAAGATCCCAAGAATATAAACAAGAGAAACATCTAAGGACAAATAACATTATATATACATTTGATACCATAACAAAGCTATGGTGGAAATCAAGTGCAATGTATTGGGAAACCTTATGGCATGCATTTGAAACTTACAAAAGAAAATATCACAATCTACATAAAAGATATCTAAATCTTAATATAACTTAGAGCAACACTTGCCTTTGAGAAACCGTTTGGTGTATCTTGCACAAGAAAGCCTGATGGAAGCCTCTTAAAATTGCGACCAGCATCAATTGAAGCATCTACCACTGCCCACAACCCTTCTGCATGCTGCTTGCAAAACCTGAGGAAGCTCAATTGACGAACAGGAACAAGTGGCGAAAGCAATTGAATCTCCGCTTGCATCTGAAAAGCATTATTATTTGACCCTCCTATTAGTCATCAGTTCCAGCCAAACAGGAAAGAAACAAACATTCAGAATAGAGACATACCACTTGCAAAGATCCATTTCTTGATCCACCCATGCCACTAGCTATAACATCAAGGGTTATAGCTCTAGAAACCATAGAAGGAAACATCTCCGACCATCGTTCCTAAACACAGAAATGGTCGATAAACTCATCAAGTAAGAAAAGTATGGCTTATAATGTATTGAATTAATGGTTAAACATCATCAAAACCTAAGAAGTTGGCCAACATATTCATACCGGGTCCATCATTGTTTCAACGAGGGCTGAACTGTTGATTATTACTACACCGGTTTCTCTCGAAGCTTCAGTTACATATCCCGGAGATGTTGGAGAAATAAAAGAAGACATTCTTGCATACTCTTCTTGGTTCAGAATTTCCTTCCCGCCATCCATCTTAATCCAAAGTGGGCTATCTGCCTGAGCCATCTTGATTAATTCGTCCATAGCCACTAATGCAAGTTCCAATAGCATAGATCTCTCCGCATGGATTTCATTTCCCATCAACCCCATCGGTGATCTAATCCCGGAAATCGCAGGCAGAGTGCCCCCTGAAAAGTCCCCAAAATCAAGCCCCATTGACATGCCAAGACCGCTTGAACCACCACTAAAACCATTCCTGCCAATACCCAGCTCTAGACCAGAATTCGAGGCAGGCAAGGACATGGGGCTGGCCAATGATGAGATTGGCCTGCCGAGAAACTTGTTTGCCAAGGCACATATACGGTTCAATTCATCCTTCAACCGAGCATTTTCAATTCTAATCTGATGCTCATCAAATGAAATTTGTCCTGGAATGGCTGTTCCACCACAGTTGTTGCACATTGGGTTTGCCATAGCTTCCCTCATCACACTGTTCTCAGCTCGGAGCCTCTCATTTTCCTGCTTAAGAATCATGTTCTCATGGCGCTCGATTTGAGTCTGAATTAGAAAAAAAAAAAGATTCAATTACTCCTCTATGCAAATTGCACCAAAAAAACCTGCATAATAAAAGTGTATGAACACTAATAATGTACCCCAACCAACCTTCATTTGGGTTCGTCGATTTTGAAACCAGAACTTGACTTGCTTATTCTCCAAGCCAAGCCTTCTACTAAGATCTGCCCTTTGCTTCTCATCAGGATGATTACAATCCTTGAAGAAACTATACAAAAACAATATAAGAAAAACATTATTAGCAAACAACTAGAACAATAATCTCCTTTCAATCCAAAATATCATTTTCTATCGAATTTCACAAGCGCCAAGTATTTTGGAACTAATAGAGTAATAATCAAGTTTGCAACAAAAGAAGAATTCAGAATTTCATAAAGCCATACGCTTCAAGCTCCTGAGTTTGGTGAGGAGTGTGCCTGTGGTATTTCTTCTTCCTCTTTGGCTGATCATTAGCAGCCTCTTGATCATCACCAGATGCACCTTCGAAATTGTCGCTACCGGACCGGCTTTCATACCCATCCTCCTTAATCCTGCCCAGCAAACCGCCGTCAAAATGATCTCCAATAAGACCAAGTTCACTGTGGCCCTCCATCATTTCCCTCTGCTACATAATAGCCCAACAATTAGCAACCAAAACAACAACAACAATGAACAATAAGATGCACAAATAAACCAAATTAAAGGTCAATCAATCCTAAAGAAACAAACAACACAAACACAACAGATACATAAAAGAACAAAGACAGACTAGAGAATTACATTGGAGAAAGACAAGGTAGGGAAATTTTGCTTTGACATTGAAATGAGAGGAGAAGAAAGAGGTAACTCAAAAGCTGAGAAACCAGGCATGAATGGTTCTTTGGAGAAATATCAGCCACAACTCTACCACCAATGTTCCCTCTTCCCACCGTTTTGCTGCTATAAAACAAAACCCTCCAAAACCCCCCACAAAAAGTTAAAAGCTAACAAATTTTTTCAATGGACCCTTTTTTCCTCAACCTATGTCCCAAAAGCCAAAAGCTTCTATTCTATGTTACCGAACACTCTACTCTAGTCTCTAATTCCTTTATCATAAGACTACACCTTGCTACGGCACTTTTTCAGTTTGAACTTCATTACTCATCATCTTCTTGACCTTAAACCAGATTGAACTGAGCAAAAGCATTGACAATCTTGTAACATATTGCTCAAATTAATAAAATAAAACATATAAAGAAAAGTATATAGACAACCGAAAAAGGTGTTTGTGTTTGCTTGTCAACGGTCCTTGCATGACTTTAGCAGCGTTTTCTCTCTCTAGAAGGAAGAAAGTCTATTCTATTATGCCAGAAACAGATGAAAAGAGGAACCGGACAACAAAAGCCCTTTATTTCTGGTCCAAAGTTCACACCTACCTCTCTCTCTCTCTTTCTCTCTCTCTAACCCCCCAAAAAATGAGAAAGCGTTACAAGGACTAAAACAAAGAAGAAGAAGAAGAAGGAACGTTACAACAGTTACAAATAATAAGAGATAATGCCCCCCCCCCCCCCCCATTTTATTTATTCACTGTCAGTACTGAAAAATTATCAATGGATAGAAAACCCAAAGGCCAAAAGTCACCCAAGAAGACAAAGAGCCTTCTTTAATTCTTTTACTTTCCTTCTCCACAGTGAAAGCGATATTATGATAAGCACAAGAAAAGGGAAAAGATTGTGGAAAGTACAGAAAAAACCGATATAGCTTACCTTTTAGTTTGAAACAGTAACCAAAGTAAAAAGGTCAGAAAGCAATTTATTTTCTTTCACACAGACACACACACACACTCTCTCTCTGATGTCTGCGGAAGAGGAACAGACAGAGAAATTAGATAAGCATTATATATAATCATCCAATTATTTATTTATTTATTTATTATTATTATACAATTCAACCACAAGTGAACAAAAAAAATTGTATTTTTTCTTTCATTGATTCAACAACAGAACTGAATAAAAAATTAGGCTTTGCTGACTCACAATGATATAACAGTAATCACAAAGTCAAATGCAATTCAACACCCTCGAAATTTTGTTCTATCATTCTCCAACACCACACACACGTAAAAATAATAATAAAAAGTTAACCTTTTTTTAAAAAAAATCAAAACCCAAAACCCATGAAATTGCAATAGGCTCTTCTACCCTTCATCCAATGGCATCTACAGTTGTCTTTTTCTCTCTAAATCTTCTATTCTGATGATGGTCCCTTTCTCTCTCTAGCTGCTGTTTCACTTTCTCTCTCTTCAATTGAGGGGAGGAACGAGAGTAATATATAGGACAAGGAGAGAGAGAGTGGGGTCCACTTCCGAGAGAAGGGGTTCGAGATTTCCGCCCCTCACTCGCCCTAGCGCGTGGCACACGCGCGTGTGCTCTGACATTACCTGATTTTAAGATTGCATTGGCAACATTTGGAGAAACGTGCGTAAGGGTACTATGGTCATTTTTTATTAAGACTATATAAGGCCGTGTTTGGGTGAATAACTGAATTTGGGTTTGAGGATCTTTGGTTGATCAGTGGCGTGACCATGAGATTATGTGACAAATCAAATTTATTCAATTATAGGATCTTGCATGATTTTTCTCTGTTCAATTTGCAAAGAAGGAAAAACCAAGAGAAGATGTTTTTTGATAAGCATATAGAAGATGATATTCACCAAGTATTTTTTACGTATATTTTTATCCTAATTCTAATTATTTGAATCTTTTTTTTCTATATTCAACCTTTGAAGATTAGTTTAAAAGGAAACAAATCACAGATTTTTTTTCTTCTTTGTGTTGTCGTTGAAAAACACGCTTTTTATTATATTCTTTCAGATATGTTAAAATTTTCTAAGATGGCAAGAAAAATTTGAATTCCATTGACCATTGTTGTTCTTGAAAGTGCAACCACAAGAAAAAACATATACAAGATTTTTCATGAACGCATAACATTTCTTGTTCCTTCCACTGAAATGTTTTAGTCTTTTAAATTAAGTGGTTGTTTGAGCGTTATTATTTTGATAAAAAAAAAGATTTTTTTTTATTTTTTAGCATGTTTGTAAATTTTGAGTAGTAAAAATAAAAGTATTAGAAAAAAAAAAACATCTTTTTTGAGAAGATGTAATTTATATATTTTTTTTAAAAAAAAATTCTTAAAAAAAAAGATATTTTTCATGTAATAAATAAACAAAAAAGTACTTTTATATTGTTATATCCAAACATAATTGATAGATAAAAAGATCTTTTTGTATGAGATACCCAAACATAAAATTACTTTTACTTTTTCATAAAATCTTTTAAAAAAAGATAACTCGAAAAAATATATTTTCTTAGAAACTCATCCAAACAAACTCTAATAGGTCAAACTCCCACGAAAAAAATCTCATTTAATTTCAGTCTAATGTAACGTTATTTCCTTTCCTTTTTAGTCTAATATAACATAAATTTCTTGCATTATCATTATTTGTGGGTTTTTTTTAACCAAAAAAAAAAAAAAACTCAACACTACAAAATAAAGCGAAAAGAGGATAAAAACAAACGAAGAAATAGAAAAAAAAAATAATTATAATTATCATTAGTATTATCATCAACAATCAAATAGATATTTACACTCTATATATATATCGTTTTTAAAGAAATCACTCATCAAATAATTTGGTTTATTGTGTGAAATTATTTAACATTATCAATAATCAAAATTATATTAAATATTCTTTTTTGTCAAAAGTGATATCTTTAAATATTTGTTTATTAGTTTCCGTTTAGGAGGATCATATTTCTTTGGAATAGTATAATCAACCTCAACAATTCCATGAATAATCCAAAAGCACTTCCTTTTGATGCTTGTTCAACACATCATCTCAAATATCACAATCCAATTTATTGTTCAAATCTATCTATCTAAAATGTTTAAATATATTTTTTACCTATTTACAGATTAATTTTCCCTTCCCTTAGCTTGCTTTAATTTTTATACTATGGAGTGTAGAGTGATAACTAAGCCAATCCATTTTAACTTATCAGAACATAAATTAATAAGAATAATGCATGCCTAAAATTAGATAATAGTATAATACAATAACTCTTACCTAATAGACATACAAAACTGCATATAAAAAAAATCATAATATCAAAGAAACAATAATTTAAAATTATTTTATTTATATATAATTGTATATATGTAATAATTTTTATATAATTACATATTTATTATGTTTAATATTATGTATTTATTATAACAGTAATTAATAGATGTAAAATACGATAATTTTGGATTGATTTTTATTATCTATTAAATATTTTTTTTTTAAATAGAAACCGGTATGTATTTTTGTATGTTTAATAGATAAAGGTTATCGGCTTCCATCCAAAAGTATTATATACAATTTTTGCATGATATGATAAAGGTTAATCGATATGTACTTTCTATTATGAACAAAACAATAGAATATTTATTACAAGATAGACAAGCTAAGTGATGGATCTAAAAAATTTTAGAAGTGGGGGTAAAATAATATAATAAAATAATAAAAAATATATATTAATATTAATATATTTAAATATTTAAATTTTGGAGTATATTAGCTAATTAAATTTTTAATAAATATAATTAATACATCTAAGAATATAATAATTTAATTTAAAAATATTTTTTTTCATTTTAATATTTTAGTAATTTTGTATGAGTAATACATTTATTATTAATACTTACGCTTAGTCAAACATCTAATATCCGTCAAATTACATTTATATTGATTATTTTTTATATGATACAAAAAAAATTATAACTCAATAACTAAAAAATCTATAAGAAATATAACTCGAAAGAACTAATTTAGAATTTTGACTATTTTTTATTTTGGTGTCTGAATTTTCTCTAAAATTATGCGAGACAAAAAATTGTGAAAAAAAAAATTCAAATTAAACAATTACAATTATCTTTATATGTAAGTATAGATAAAATAATATATTTTTTTCTATTAAACAAATATCAAATAATTTTTTGATATTTAATTGCAAAGTTGATATTTTATAATATTTAATTTTTTTTTAGCAAAAACAATATTATATGTATATATAAACGAAATTAAATTAAACAAAACAATAAAAACTATATAAATGATATATATTATAAAAAAATATTAAATACTAATAATCTCATTTATATTTAAAAAGTTAAACTTAATTTTAGGCAATTAAATAATTAGACTATTATTAGTTATTATTAATATTTGTTTTGAATTTATATAATACAATAATTTTTATTATTGTATTAATATCTAATAATGTAAACATTTCTTACACATAATTTTGTTTAAAGTGTGGGAGCAAATAAATTAGTGTAATGGGGACAATTCTCTACACATATATATACATGTTATTAGTTTTTTGAAAGTTCAATGGGCAATTGCCCTCACACCCTTACACATAAATCCGTCCCTATATATATATATATATATAGTATATATACCACCTTAAGTCTTTTATGCTTGTTGTGACTCTATCATACATGTCTTTAATTGCACGAATATATGCTATTCTTACTTTCTTCTTTTTTAAAATTTTTTATAAGACCTCCCTTGTTACTCTATCATATGTTTTTTTTAAATCAATAAACATCATATGTAGATCCATTTTATTACTACGATACCTCTCTATCATCCTTCTTAACAAGTATATTACTTCAGTAGTTGATCTACTTGACATAAAATCAAATTGGTTATCTGTTACTTGTGTCTCTTTTCTCAACCTCCGTTTTATCACATTTTCCCATAACTTCAAGGTATGGCTCATGAGCCTGATCCCTCTATAGTTTTCGCAACTTTGTATATCCCCTTTATTCTTGTAGATAGGTATCAAGGTGCTATTTCTCCACTCATTAGGTATCTTCTTTGACCTTAAAATCTCATTAAAAAGCTTGGTTAACTAATTGATACATTTTTCTTCAAGACCCTTCGAAATTTCAATCGGGATATTATCAGGTCCTACCGCCTTACCATTTTTCATCTGCTTTAGAACATCTTTTACCTCAAAGTCACGAATCCTTCGATAGTAGTCAAAGTTTTGATCTTCTTCTCTTGTGCATAATCGACCAAGGCTCGGAAGAGTCTTTTGCCCTTCATTAAATAACTCGTAGAAGTAGCTCTTCCACCTTTCATTAATCTTCTTCTTTTAAGCCAACACCTCTCTATCTTTATCCTTTATGCACTTAACCTGATCCAAATCTATCGTTTTTCTTTTATGCCTCTTTGCGATTCTATATATACCTTTATCTCCTTCTTTCGTACCTAAAAACTGGTAAAGACCCTCATATGCTCTTATTCTTGCTTCACTTACAGCCACTTTTTTCTCTTTTTTAGCTGTCTTATATTTTTTCAATTATCTACATTGCGACACAAAGACCACTCTTTAAAACACTCCCTTTTTACCTTTATCTTTTCTTGTACACTTGCATTCTACCGCCAGAATTCCTTATCTCTTGGTCCTATCCCTTTAGATTCACCAAAATTTTCTTTTGTTGTTCGTATGATAACTTCTGTCATTTTCCTCCACATCTCTTCCGCGCTTCCATTTCCATCCCACTTTGCCTCTTCTCTTACCCGTCTTAGGAAGCTTCTTTATTCCTCACCTTTCATCCGCCACCACCTCGTCCTTGGTTTCTTCGTATGATGTCTTTTTCTCAACTTTTCCTCAACGCGAAAATCCATGATGAGCATCCTATGTTGCGTTGTTAAACTCTCTCCCGGGATAATTTTACAATTAATGCAAAATTTTTAGTCGACTCTCATAAGGAAGAAGTCGATTTGAGGGCTTTTCATGCCACTCTTATAGGTTATAAGATGTTCGTCTCTCTTTTTAAAACATGTATTTGCGATGAAAAGGTCAATGGTTGAGGAAAAGTCTAAAATAGTTTTACCCTCGACATTGATCACCCCGAAACTATGGCCTCTGTGAATATTTTCATACCCAGTCACTTCTCTTTCAACATGACCATTTAAATCTATTCCTAAGAAAATGTTATATTCCGAAGGTAAGTTTTGAACCAAACTCTCTAAATCCTCCCAAAATCTTATATTGTGTTGTTCGTCCGAACCTACTTGCGGTGCATAGGCGCTAATCACATGAAAAGTACTTCCCTCCACTACAAATTTGATAGAGATGATCTAATTTCCAGTTTTTTAACATTCATTACATCATTCTTCCACTGCTTATCTACAATAATACCTATCACATTCCTATTCTTCACTTTTTTTTATACACTAACATTTAAAATCAAAAGTATCAAATTCCCTAATATTTGCACCAATTCATTTTATTTCTTGGCACATAAAAAATATCTAATTATATTAATGTGTATATACAAGCATTAGGTTCCAGAAATCAAAGGGAGGCCAAGCAAATAGCTATTAGCCTACTACTTCATCATAGTTAGAATTAGAAAGCATAGTTATGGTACATGACACAATATGATATACGACACGATACGATATTTTTAAGATACATCATATAACATAAAGGATCTCGCAGATAATATTTTTCAACAAGCAATTTTAATATTTAATCTGAGTAAGTCATGAAATGTAATTAAAGCCATATATTACAAGAATATGTGATACGTGAATCATTTATTTAATTAATTATATTATCATTAGGGTCAGAATTGGAGCAATAATTACATGCATGCCCAAATCATCAATTTGGAATACGCATGAAATTTGTTGGTCATTATATATCAATGCTTTGAAAATCGGTTCGAATAAATCGATAGAATTAAAATTATTAGTAAATACAGTTTGGACAAAATATAAAACCGTCACATCTAAAAATTTGACTGTTAAACTGGTTAAAAATTAGTCGGTCAGATTAAATCGCAATTTGGCCAATTTTTAAAATTTTACCAAAAAAATGAAAAATGCTGCATTTTGATTTAGCACAAAAAAAGGAACCATAGTCTTTGGCTTTCACTCAGACACTCACAGTACACTCTCGAGCCTCTAGTTCTCCATGCTCATTAATCACCTCTCGTTCTCAATTTTTACGTCTCCAGTCTCCATTCTTCACCTCGAAATTCCGGCACAACCTCTGTCCAGCCATTGCTGCTGTCGTAAGGTCCGTGGAAGTCACTTACCATCGCAAGTTCCTTTCAGCCAACTTTCCGTTCGCACAGCCAGCTTTTCTTTTAGCTGTTGAAATTGCAGCCACCACAGCACCAGTTCCACCGCCGCAAGAATTGGGCCACAGCCGTTGTCCGTCGCACTCAGGGGTTTCTCTCTTCGTCCTTTCGGCGTTCTTCAAGTCCCTGAACCCTGTTCCCTCTCACGCAGGTGCGCAGCTTTTTCCTCGAAGACAATGGCGTAAATTTTTTTAATTTTCGTTCTCTGTTCTTCATTTTTTTCTCATAATAATTTTTTTGGGGGGATTTTGCTAGTGCTAGTGTGCTACTCATATTGAAATCTATCTCATTGAATGATTAGTTATGCGCATGTGTTGTATTATTCTCTTCTTTGGATTGAATCATTGATTTGAATGATTAGTTGATTTTAGTTTTTTGGTGAATGTTTGTTAAAATTGTGCTGAAAATTTTGTTAATCGTTTCATTTTTCTTTAAAATTTTCGTTCTCTTGTTCTTCGTTTTTTTTATTGTAAAGGAGAATAACTCTTTTGTTTTAAAGAATTAAGATGATCAAGAACAAAATTGAAAGAAGTGTAATCAGTTGAATTAGTTAACCTTGTGTAATCTTTAGCTTATTCCTCCACACAATACTCATCTCTTCTATTTTCTTGCTACATAACTTTTTTTTTAGTGTTGCTGTTATTATCCTTTCAGGGTTTACTAGTGTTAATGTGCTACTCAAATTAAAATTTGCCTTATAGAATGATTATTTATGCTCATGTGCTGTATTGTTCTCTTTTTTGGATTGAATCATTAATTTGAATAATTAGTTGATTTTAGTTCACTTGGTTAATATTAGTTAAAATTGTGCTGAAATTTTTGTTAATTTTTATTAAAATTATGCTAAAAATTTGTTAAAAGTTTATTAGGGAAGAAATAAATTATGCAAAAAATTTATTTATGATCAACCTTTGTTAAAAAAGAAATAAATTGATCATTACTAGCCTTTTAGTTTAATGAAAAAATATATAAATTGAATTAGCTTAATTAAATTAATCAGTCTTTTAATTTAATGAGTTTTAATTTAAATTGATGAGCTCAAATATTTTTAATATATTTTATGATTTAAAACAATCAATTTAGTTATAATAATGCATATGTGAATAATAATTTGATTGATGTTTTTACATGTAATATTTTAAATTTAAAAAATATTTTAAAATTTATATTAAATTATAATTATATTATGCGATGTATTTATTTATAATTTTTTATTATTTTATTATAAAATAATTTTTTTAATTAAATTTTAATTGAATTAATTAAACCAATAAACTAATAAATCAATCATTAAAATAGTTTGATGATCGATTCAATTTTCAGAACCTTATTATATGTTACTCATCACTTGCGCACATCATTTGGAGAGACGGAAGAGATGATTTTAAGAATCCAATTCATCAGACGTGATTACTTAATATTTTTTATCTAATAAATTTGGATGGATTTAGAGGAAAAATTAGTTACCTTCAAAATACAACGAATCCATATTCATGAGAGATTATGTGAACATAACCGTGTCCAATAAAGCATGCATATATATATATATATATTATATGAATCTAATTTTAATGTATTATCGATATAAAATTATTTTATATATGTATTAAATCATATAACGTTATATTAACAAAAATAATTATTTTTTAATCTTTTATATTAATCGCATGAATAATCATATAAGAGAATAATTATAATTATATGATTGTATAAAATATTTTATATTAAAATTAAATAATATATATTCAGACATTTGTTGTTGTTGTTTAATAAAAAATTGTAATAGTTAAACCTTTGTGTTAAAATATTGGAAAAATATAGGTAACCAACAAGATTTTTGAACAATGTGTAAACAATGTGAATTATTAGGGTTAAAAGAGTAAATGTAATTAGTAGCATTAAATTAGAGTGTAGTATATTTTCATGTGATTGGTGGTTATTCATGTTGTTCAAAATTTTTATTGTTCCCCTAACACTCCCCTGGGTAATGTTAGGTAATTAATAATTTTTTTGAACAATATGAACAACCACTAATCAAATCAAAACATACTACACCTCTAAATTACTCACCTAAATCTTAATATTAGAATAACCATCCACACACCTAGTGAAATAAATATCCGATATATCAATTGTTCACATTGTTTAATATTTTCATTATCTACATATACTTTTTCAAATATTATTTCACTTTACTATATTTCACAAATAATGTTTTACAATAGAAAAATATTATATTTTACAAATGAATAATGCATCTAATAATATACCCATAGGAGATCCAAGAATGCTCTTCAGTCTTCACAATAATATGCACCTTACATCTCAATAATTAATGATAAC
Source organism: Arachis ipaensis (assembly GCF_059453495.1). Classification (NCBI taxonomy): domain Eukaryota; kingdom Viridiplantae; phylum Streptophyta; class Magnoliopsida; order Fabales; family Fabaceae; genus Arachis; species Arachis ipaensis. The sequence continues at coordinate 157,526,824 of NC_142440.1, read as the reverse complement.
CTGGCCTTGAACAAATTCAGCAATCTTATCTTGTATTTAAATTAATAATATCCAAAAAATCTAATAATAACACACTGTGAATAATCATTAAAAATTTTAATTCACCCTCTTAATTCAAGGTTATAACTCAAATTAATAATTAATGTCCAGCAAAGATAAAGCTCTTTCTACTTTAGTTTGTAAATTCATGGGACTCAAACTTATGTCTAATTCAAAGCAAATAAGTAATTTATTTAAATCAACCAAATCTATTTAAAATCGTACAAAATGAGTAGTATATATGTAATAATGTTAGCTAATTTTGCTGAATTAATCTAAATTTTCATAAGTATTAAATTAATTTGTATCATTTATAATTAGAACTGTATGTAGATGTTGCAACCTTTATATGATAAAAAATAACAAGTTATCCAATTATGACAAAAAAAAAGTACACTAATTTTTAGAAATTAGATTATGACCAAAATCTAAGTACACCACCATCATCATAAGCAAATTATTACAACGGTACCATGCTATTGGATGCAAGACAGAAGTTTAAGTTTCATAGTATTTCCCTTTGAAGAACTTGATCCACATAATTTAGCAAAACATCATTAGAGAAACTAATTAATAATTCAAGTGGTTAAATTTTATAACAAGAATTATATGGTTTTTTTATATCAATGATAATGGAAAGTATGAATCATCCAAGTTTTGTTTGCTATATATTTGGTTAGGGTAGTTGGAGGTGTTAAATGGGCCAACTTAATTCATTTAGACCCAACTTATAAATTGGCCTATTTAAATTTGCATTATTTATCGGTTATAATTTTTTAGATTATTTATTATTATTAGAGTAAAGGACATTTTTATGTCTGATTTTTTTTTTCTTGCAGACATTTTCGTCCCTGATAATTGAAAAACACTTTTAAATTTCTGACGTTTTAAAAAGTTGGACGGATCAGTTCCTTCGTCCAAATGCCTCTATTAGACCCTACGAAAAAACTAACGTAACTCCCGTAATGCTTGTCACGCGTACGCGTAGGTCACACATACGTATCGTATGACAAACTTCCCACTCATGCGTACGCGTTTATTGGTTCGTTTATTTATTTATAAAAATACTTTGACAAAAAAGATTATTTTTGAGTCAAAATTTTAAATAAATAGTTTTTTTTTGTGTGTGTATGAATTGGATTTTGGATTTAATAAGTGATGCGTTGAAATTTTTTTAAATACAAAAAAATAAACGAACTATCCATTTAGTTTGTAGATTGATCCCTTTAACCTATAATTTTTTAAATTAATCAGACTCATTTTTTAGACTGAAATTTAAATGATATCTAATTTTAAATACAAAAATCTGCTCATTTAAACGAGTAAATGATCTGATTCGATAAATTTGATCTATTTTGACGATCTTAACAATAATTAAGAGTGTTCGTGCAATTTAGATTGATTTTGATTTAAAAATTCATTCGATTCAAATACTAATTTTACTTAAGAAGTAGTTTATATTTGATATTTTTTGTAGAGAATCTGATCTAATCCAATCCAATTATAAGTGCTTGTTTGAGTGAGCTTTTAATAAAAGATATTTTTTCGAGTTATCTTTTTTTTAAATATCTTATAGAGAAGTAAAAGTAATTTTATGTTTGGATATCTCATGCAAAAAGATCTTTTTATCTATTAATTATATTTGGGTATAACAATTTAAAAGTACTTTTTTGTTTATTTATTACATGAAAAATATTTTTTTTTAAAAAAAATCTTTTAAAAAAAATATAAATTACAGCTTCTCAAAAAAGATGTTTTTTCCTAATACTTTTACTTTTACTACTAGAAATTTGTCAAACACGCAAAAAAAATAAAAAAAGATCTTTTTTCATTAAAAAAGATATTTTTTAAACAAAATAATGGCGCCCAAACAAGTACTAAGTAGTTTGGATTAAATTGTATTTGTAATTTTATAAAATAAAAAAATTAAATAGATATAAAAAGTCTCAACTTCAAATTTTAAATAATAAATACTTGAAAAACCAATAATAACAATATAAATAAAATTATAAATTAATTAAAATAAATATATAAATAAATTTTATTTTAAATTTATACAATATTCACCAAATAATAATAATATATAAATAATATAAAAATATATAATAAATTGAATATATTATAAATAAAATTTTAAATATAACAACGTAATAATATTATATTAAATTATATAATTTAAACTAGATTAGATAAATTTTAAAAAATAAATTTTAAATTTAATTCAATTTATATAATTTATTAAAAATAAATTTTAATTAAATCTAAATTAATATCATTTTAATTAATTTTTAGTTTAAATTAAATTAAAAAAATTTAATTTAGATGGATTTGAATTTGGACCTCTTACACCGAATCTTGTTTGCTTTAGAGTAAAAGGAGTTTTTTTTTTTTTGAAAGGAGAAAATTGTATTCAAACATAAGAACTCAAAATATCTAAATGGGCCAAATTAGTTACATGTTCAGGAGCTTCTTCCAACCATATAACATTTGGTTGGGTCAGAGCTAATTTGGCCAAAGCATGGGCTACCTTATTTCCCTCCCTTTTTACATGGGAAATGTGAATAGATCTAAATTTACCTAAAGCCTCTTTACAGTTTGACACTAAAGTTCCAAAATAATTCCTGTGAGTGTCATTCCCCTTTAAAGCTTTGATAACGTCAACGTTATCTCCTTCTAAGGCTAAATAAAAAAAACAGCACTCCAATGCTAAGTTAAGGCCCAAAAGACAAGCTGTGGCTTCCGCTTCAATTGTAGATGTGGTTGAGAATAACCAAGTAGCTGCAACCATAATTTCTCCTTCAGAATTCCTAATAACAGCTCCTCCTCCATTCGCTCCTTCATTTGAAATTGCTGCATCCACATTCAATTTGAAGAGATTTGGCTCCGGCGGCACCCAACACATTAAACTACGACTCCCTGGTGGTGGCTCTGCTGTGAAGTTCTCTGTCGGCCTTGACATGACTGTGAATTCCTGGTATCTAAGAGTTGCTCTGTTCACTAATTCTTGTATGTCTATTTTCTTATCTTCAAAAATTAATTTGTTTCTTCCCCACCATATTGCATGTAGGCATTCCAGAAAAAGACCTCTTTCCCCCTTTCTGATTTGGTTTAGTAATTCTTCAATCCAAGCTCCAATTGGGTGGTTCTGTGCTCTCTCTGTTCGGAGGTTGAAAGGGCTAGCAAACCAAAATCGTTGTGTCCAGGTACAATCTTTGAATATGTGTTCTTCTGTCTCTTCCTTTCTCCAACATCTTGGACAAAGTGATGTGCTTGTGATACCTCTTTTTTGAATGTTGATTCTAGTTGGCAGGGATGATGTTAGCAGTCTCCATGTGAAATTAAGAGTGCGGTTCAGTGCTTTTGTGTTCCAAAGAAGTTTCCAAGGGAATCTGTTCTGGTGCTCCTGGTTGCTGGACTGAGCATGGTTTTGTGGCTGAGAGCGGATGAGGTGGTAAGCTTTCTTGACCTCATATTCTCCCTTCTTTGATTTTTTCCAGTAGTAGCAGTCTTCTTGTTGGTTTTGGTCTAGAGGAATATTAAGTATTTGTTCTGCTTCGAAATGATAGAAATTCTGTCTGATAATGTCCTCTCTCCATCGAATAGTTTCCTGATCAATAAGTTGTTCCACCCTGGTTTCCGAATCAAAACTTGAGCAGGTACTCCAAATTCTGAATCCGTTTTGATTTGGAAGCCATGGGTCTTCCTTTATACTAATTGATCTGCCATTACCGATCCTCCACAAGCCTCCCAAATGTAGAACCCATTTAGCATTCCAAATACTTCTCCAAGTGTAGCTTGGCATGTTTCCTATACCTGACTTTAGAAAAGATTTTTTGTTGTAGTATTTGGCTTTCAATGTCCTTGGTGCTAGTGAATTAGGAAATTTAATCAATCTCCATCCTTGTTTGGCCAAAAGTGCTTGATTAAAAGCTTCAAAGCTTCTAAAACCTAGCCCCCCTTCTTGCTTTGCCAAGCTTAATTTTGACCATCTAACCCAATGCACTTTTCTTTCTCCATTTTTGCTCCCCCAGTAGAATTTACTGATCATGCTCTCTATGTGTTGACATAAACTTTTGGGCATTTGGAAACATCCCATAATGTATGAGGGGATTGCTTGAGCGACTGATTTTATAAGAACTTCTTTCCCCACCTTGGAAAGGCTATTCTCCTTCCATCCCTTCAGCTTCTTCCAAACTCTATCTTGGACAAAATCAAAGATTTGTTTCTTAGATCTTCCAACAAAAGTTGGAATCCCCAAGTACTTTGAATGGTTCTCCACTGCCTTAATCTGTAACCAATCTTGGATAAGCATCTGTCTGAGAGGAGGCACGTTTCGGCTAAAAGAGATTTCCGATTTATCCAAATTGATCCTTTGGCCTGAAGCTAATTGGTATGTTTGTAGAATTTCCTTCACTTCAATGATGTCTTGATCTGTTGCTCTTATGAAGAGAATGCTGTCATCCGCAAAAAAAAGGTGTGATATTTCGGGTGCATTCCTAGCTATCTTTATTCCTTGAATCGCTTGTCTTTCCTGAGCCTTGATAAGGAGACCTGAGAACACTTCCGCACACAATAAAAATAGGTATGGAGAAAGGGGATCCCCTTGCCTTATGCCTCTAGTAGGTTTGAAACTCTTGGAGGGACTGCCATTGATAAGTACTGAGAAAGACACCGACCTGATGCATTTTTGGATTAGTTTCACCCACTTTTGTGGGAACCCCATACACTTGATAACCGCCAAGAGAAAACTCCATTCGATCCGATCATAAGCCTTTGCCATATCTAACTTTATGCCCACATAACCCTTTGCTCCGTTTACCTTTTTCCTCATATAATGGAATATATCAAAAGCCACCAAGCCATTGTCCGTAATTAATCTACCTGGAGTAAAGGCGCTTTGGTACTCTCCCACAATCCCCGGAAGAATTTGCTTTAGTCTGTTTGCAATGACCTTCGTCGCTAGCTTGAAAATCACATTGCAAAGAGATATCGGCCTATATTCTCTAGTGTGCTTTGGGGTCTTTGTTTTGGGGATTAGACACAAAAAGGTGTTGTTCATCTCTTCAAAGTCTCCTTCCCCATTTAGACAGTTAAGGACCCACTTGGAAGTTTCCTCTCCCACAATATCCCACATTCTTTGGTAGAAGAGTGCCGGCATCCCATCCGGTCCGGGGGCTTTAGTTGGGTGCATGTGCTTTAAGGCTGTTCTGACTTCCTCTTGTGTGAAGTCCTCCTCCAAAATATTAAAAGCCTCCTGCGAGACTCTGCCTCCCACTACTGCAGCCACTTGTTCTTCCTCCATTGTCCCTTCGGTCTTGAACAAATCCTCATAAAAGTTCACTATAATTTCCTCTATTTTCTCTTCATCTTCAAAAAGAATTCCTGCATCATCGGTAATCCTCTCTATACGGTTTCTTTTGTTCCTTTGTGATGCTTTCTGATGAAAATATTTAGTATTTTTGTCCCCCGCTTTAAGCCACGTTGCTCTTGATCTTTGTGCCCACTTAATCTCTTCTTGGTACAACAAATCGTCTAACTCCCTTTGTGTCTCTTTTAGTCTCATGATGGTCGATTCAGATTGCGGGAGGGTTGTGAGATGTTCTATAGAATCCTGCTTCTCTTTGATCTTCTTTGGTAGTTGTCCAAAATTATGTTTTCCCCATTGTTGTAGCTTTCTTCCACAATTTTCCAGCTTCCATTTCAAATGTTCTGCACTTCCCGACCAGCTCTTGCAAATTACTTCTTTACACTCTTGGTTTTGAAGCCACATTTCTTCAAATCTGAAGATATTTGGCCTATTCCTCCTTCTTTTGTTCTCTTGACCTGTTACATCTATTAAGAGAGGACAATGATCTGATCTGTACCTCTGCAAGTGTCTTACAATTGTCTCTGGAAAAGCTTCCTTCCAGTCAATTGTTGCAACTGCCCTGTCTAGTCTCTCTTGAATGTTCATTTCTCCTGGTTGGTTGTTTGTCCATGTAAAAGAGTGCCCCACAAACCCCAAGTCTAGCAGCTGATTCATTTGTAGTACCTCTTGAAAGCCTTTCATTTGGCTATAAGTAACTGGCAGTCCCCCTGTCTTCTCTTTCTGTTCCAGGATTTGGTTAAAATCTCCAAAAACCAACCACGGCATGTTTTGAGATTGACCAAGCGAGCTCAAGAGATCCCATGATTTTTTCTTGTTGGCTGCATCCGGATTCCCATAGAACCCCGTAATCCTCCACTGCTGTCCAACTTCTGCTGCTTTTACCCTCATGTCTATATGGTTCAAGGACATTGATGATACTTCCAAAACAATAGAGCTATCCCACATAACCGCCAAGCCGCCCGCTCTACTTCTTCCTTCCCCTTCACAGTCAATCCCCGCAATGTTTCCCATTCCTCCTCTATTCCTAATACGATTTAATTCGTCAATCTTTCTCCTCGTCTCCATTAAGAATATGAGGTTGGGAGCTTGCTGTTTCAAGAGCTTGTTCAAAGCTCTCACTGCCCATGGGTTCCCAAGCCCACGGCAGTTCCAACTAATTATCTTCATGGGATTTGGCAGGGCTGCCCTGCAGCCTCTGCCTGTGTATTTTTGCTCCTTGCTTGGTAGCGTTTGCTGCTGCCTCCCATCTCCCTGTCCTCCATTTCTGTGTCTTCTTCTTTCCTCTTTTTATTTTGTTCTGGCTCTTTAGTTTTCTGGCATGTTATTCTTAGTGGAGCTTCTCTTGCCATCCTCTTCCATTTCTTTTGATTTTTCTGAAGTTGAGATTCCTCCTCGTCCTCTATTTTATCTTTGTCCTTCTTCTGTTCTTTTAGTTCCTTATCTACTTTCTTTCCTTTTTCTTTGTCTTCTTCCCCCTGATCTGTAGCCTCTCCGTTCGTCTCTTCGATGATAATGGTTTCAACATCTGCTGTTTGATGTGGTGCTTTCTCCCTGTTTGAGACTTTGCTTCCTTCCTTGTATTCTATGAATTGCTGGCTCTTTTCCTTCATAGTTAGCTTTGCCATTTTTTCTAACACCTCTCCCTTTCCTTGTTGCGTTCCTTTCTCAGTTTCTTTGTCTCCCGTTTTAGTTGGCTTCTCTTGTTCTGCTGATTGCTCCACCTTATTGCCTATTATATCTGCTCTTAGCCAGGCTCCCAGCCCTTTTTTTGAACTACTGGTGTGCTCTTCTTCTGCTTCTGCTATCTCACAGTTTGCTACATCATGTCCGATCCTGCCACAAAAGTAGCAAAATGTGGGCAGCCTTTCATATTTGAACTCCACCTTTGTTAAACCATCTCGCTTACTCCCCATGTTTAAGCCTTCTTTCAGTGGATCCTCTATCCTTATCATGACTGATGCTTTAAGAAAGTTTCCTTTTCCTGGACCCGCTGAGAATACATTGCATTCCATGACTTCTCCCACCCTAGCAGCGATTTTTCTTCCTAAAGTTGTTGTCTTACAATGCTCTGGCATGTTCCATATTTGAAGTTTAATTTCTGTTCTAGAGAGTAAAAGGAGTTTATACTTTGATTAGAATAACAAACAATGTAGCTTTCCCGGAAAGTGAAACACATTACAATCTCTGTTGACGTTGTTCCATTCAACAAACCCTCCAAACTTGAACCCAATCACCATTTGCCACGTCACTATGATGACCAACAAAGACAAAGACTCCTTGGTAAACACCACAAATCCTCGTAAATAATTCACTGTCGTTCAAAATTCAGATAATATTTAATTTGGTCCCTAAATTTTTATGCGAGTCTTAATTTAGTTCATGAAGTTTCAATTGCTTCTATTTAGTCCCCAAACTTTGTGAACATAAATCATGTTAGTTCTTGAAATAATTTTCAACGTACAAATATTAACAGAATACTGTCGTGACAGCTGGATGCCACACTAAATTTTGTAAAATGATGTCGTTTTGGTTTTGGCACTTAAATAACCTAAAAACAATATTCTAAATGGTGTTTATTAAAATTTTACCTAACAAAATAAGTAATACGATGCCGTTTTTGAGCTATTTAAATGTCAAAACCAAAACTGCATCATTTTACAAGTTTTAACGTGACATGTGATAGTCTACAACAACGTTCTATTAATGTTTTTATACTAAAAATAGTCTCAGGGACTAATATGAGATACGTTTATAAATTTTGGAGACTAAATAGAGGCAATTGAAACCTCAGAAACTAAATTAAAACTCGTATATAAGTTCAGGACCAAATTAAGTATTATCTCTAAAAAATTAGTCATCTAAGCCTCTGTCTAGAACAAGAATTAAAATGAGATAGGACATTGAACTTTATGTCTAAAATAGAAATCTTAGGATCTTCCTTTTTAAATACAATTGAAGTATTATATTTTAACTAATTATATATTTAAATACAACTAATTATATATTTTGTAATGTTAATAAACTAGAATTATAGATTAGAAAATAATAGCTTGAGATGGTTCAATACTTCATTATTAGTTTGAAAATTTTGAACAAAGAAAAATGAGTAGAAAACAGAAAAATATATAATAAGTTTTATAATACTAGATATGATATTTTATAAGAAAAATAATTAGAAATCTGAAACTCATGTTTTTGATTAATGGGAGTGGGGCACAGCACACGAACACACGTTTCTTAGAAGGTTTGATTTTAATTACTTGGTTAATAGTTAATGGTGTGCAAGTTACAAACTTAACTAGTAAACAGTAACTCCCCCTCTTCCTCCAAATCTAATCTACCTCTGCTTCCGCTTCCTCTCTCCAAATGAGAACTGAAAGACAACAACTTTAACATGTCTGGGAGTTACAGAGATCTAGAAGCTGGTGGGGCTAACAAGAACAACATGGCACCGATACGGAATTCCAACAGGAATTACTACTATGCTGCTCCTACTACTTCTACTACTGCTTCTCATCTTTATCATTCAGAAACCACTTGGACATCCTGGCTTGTTCCTATGTTTGTTCTTGCCAATTCTGTTGTTTTCATTGTCGCTATGTACATCAATGATTGTCCCAACAAAAATTCTGGTATTCGGGTTCGGGGTCATTGTGTGGCTACATTTCTCGGTAGATTCTCCTTTCAGCCTCTCTCTGAGAATCCATTGTTTGGACCTTCTTCCATAACGTAACAACTCTCATCACTGCTCTTCAATTTTGCTTCAATTTCAATGCTTTGTTCTTTCTCATTGTTTGTTGTTATTATTATTATTTTGGGAATTGTTGTGTTTTTGTTGATGTTGGTATTAATCTCATGATCTCAATTTGGTAGTATAGTCTAGCATTTCAGTTTAGATAAAAGTTCCTCTGGTTGTGTTTTGGCTTTGAAGTAAACATTATGTTTAAGAGTTTATTAGGTTTTCCAAAATAATGTCTTCAAAATAATGGAATGTTGTCCTTTGCTGCTCAATCCTCTTGTGAAAACTTGAACAAAGAGGATTGGATTTTCCATGGCATAATAAGTTGCAGTTATCTGAATTACTGATAATAGTAGTTGTGGAGTAGTCTAGTAATCAACTAATCATGTTCCTGAAGGACTTTTATTGATTGAAACTACTTTGTTTTCTTTTGATTTCTGAAGGTTGACTAAGATGGGAGCCCTTCAATGGGATAGTGTTGTTAATCATCATCAGGGATGGAGACTTATCACTTGCATTTGGTTACATGCCGGAGTTGTTCATTTGGCAGCAAACATGTTGAGCTTGGTCTTTATCGGCATTCGTCTCGAACAACAATTCGGGTTTGGTATGCTTCCTTTTCCCGAAGGGGTTATTTTGATCATCATGTTTCTAAAGAAAGACATAGATAAAACCATTGAACTTTAGTTTGTGTTATTCAAGATCAACACTATAGATGACTATATCCAACATTTTCATTTATATTTCGCAGTGAGGATAGGAATCATTTACCTGTTGTCTGGATTTGGTGGGAGTGTGCTCTCGTCTCTATTTATTAGAAACAATATCTCTGTTGGTGCTTCTGGTGCTCTTTTTGGACTTCTAGGAGCAATGCTTTCGGAACTTATTACTAACTGGACTATTTATACCAACAAGGTGATCACATTGGTCCAGTCTTATTTATCTGTTCTCTATGCTTAGGAGTTCTTTAAGTTGAAGAGTTAATTACATTCAAAGGACTTAGTTTTGAAACAATACTTGATTCTGTTTATAGTACAGTAGGCTCAATTTTCATTTGACTCACTTTTCTTCTTCTTCTGCATTTTGTAGGCTGCTGCATTACTCTCACTTTTGGTCATTATTGTCATCAATCTTGCCATTGGCATTTTGCCCCATGTTGATAATTTTGCTCACATTGGGGGATTCCTAACAGGATTTCTCCTTGGCTTTATCTTTCTTCCTCGTCCTCAATACGGTTGGCTAGAGCAGCAGCGTCTTCCTTCTGGTGTTCGCTTCAAGTCAAAATACAAGGCTTACCAATATGCTCTATGGCTTATCTCTCTTGTTCTATTGATTGTTGGGTGAGCTCCTTTCTAAAATACTTATTAGTAATGTTATTGTTTTTAGTGGTTTAGGCGATATTACCAACAGCATCGTTCTAATTGGAAAAATATACACTAATCTCCCTAAGATTTAGGTTATAAAACACTTAGTCCCTTTTGTTTTGTAAAACATGACATTAACTTGCTCAATGCATGGCCACTACGCAATGACATCTTTGGATCTATGTAGAATTGTGTTAGGCCTGCTACAACTAACGCAAAACTTCGTCACCTTCCAATGCATGGACACGACGTAGTGACGTCTTTGGTCCATGTAGCCGATGTCATTTAATGGGAAAAGGCTTCCCTAAGAAGATGACACTAACTTGCCCTCCGGTAAACTAGTATAGGCATGACAAATCAAGGGCAGTGCATGTAGTATTGCCTAACTTTACAAGAGGTTAATGTAGTTTACCCATATTTTTATTTCTTTCTTGGAAAAGGGAGAACGAGTTCTATTTAGTAGAACATTGTGAAGCTTGTTACTTGTTGATTAATGTACTTTCTACCAACCAATGCTGATTCCATCATTGGCTTTGCTGTGATTTTAATAGTTTGTGATTGATCTAATTCATGCGCTTCTGTAGTTATATCACAAGTGGTTGGATTGCAGGTTATTGATTGCTTTGGTGATGCTATTCCGGGGTGACAATGGCTATGATCATTGCCATTGGTGTCACTATCTAACATGTGTTCCAACTTCTAAATGGAAATGCAATGACAGTTAATAATGAAGGTTTGAAGGGGGCATGATCCTGTTTCTGTTCTTTTATGTATAGTTATATTAATAGCTTGGGAAATTCGTTTATTTTATTTTCTTTGCTAATGTCTTTAAAAATTGACTAATGGTTTGACTATGTGGACTTATGAATACTTCTACTCTTCTATTTTATATGCAAAGAAATTTATTTGTACATGAATTCATTTTCCAATAGTCTTCTGGGTCTTTAACTACAGAAAGCTGAAATTTACACTAGTAATGTGTATAATCATTTTTCAGTTTGTTACTTAACAAGTAACTTAAACTTAATATCATCTAATCCAAAACTTATAACGTGTATGGAACTTAAACAATCATCAAATCATGTCACCCTAAACTTATTACATATATGATATATGAATCTTAAAATCGAACTGAATTGCACAAAATTCAAACCATAATAATCGATTCTTAAAACCAAAACCAAAACCGTACACTCTTAACACTATAATGGTTTTGCTTGAAAGTATGAGAGGTTATATGAGAGGTTTGGTTCAGTGAATGAAGAGCCGCTATTTTTTTTCCCGTGTGAAATGATGACAAGATGCTTGAATTGTAGCTACCAAAATATATCACTATAAAGTGTAAAAGCTGTGAAATATAAATAGGGTTTATATTTTATGTTCCAGCCTACATGTTAAGATTATAAATTAATTTGCTAATGAGTAATAGCTCAAATGGCATAGTCTCTCCATATTCAATTAAAAGGTTGCGGGTTCGAGTCTCATATCTTTGGTAAAAAAAAAAGATTATAAATTAATTTTTTTCTTGTTAAAAATATAAAAAATATAATTTTTTAATATATTTATTAAAAAAATTTAAAACTTTCTACTAATAATAAATTTATCGTGTGTCCGTATTAGTTAAATTCATATAAATAAAAAAAATTACATATTAGCTTTATTGTTTTGAAAACCGAACCAAACTAGTCAGTTCAATCGGGTTAACCAGTAATCATAGGTTGGTTCGGTTAGATTTATAAACTGTTTGGCAAAAAATTAGTTAAAAAATCGGTCAAACTGGCGGTTAACCGGTGAATCTCCGGAACCGTCCAGTTTTTTTAAAGGTTTTTTTTGGTTCAGTGCACTCCTCCAAAACGGCAGTGTTTTATACCTTAAAAAAAAAAAAAACCATAAAATCCCAAATCCCCCAACGCAGCCCAGTCCCACTCCTCTCCTCTGAAACTGAAAAGGGAACAAAGAACCCTAGCAATAGCAAAATAGAAAACAGAATTGAAGAGTGGATCAAAGTGATTGAAGGTTTAAAATCTAATAAGTGCATCTGTTGAAGAATGTTTAAGACCTTAGGCAGTGGTTGATAGCATAAAATGGTAGCATTATCTTTGATGTTCTAGTATATTGTCACCTATGTTGTATATATAACTATAAATATGTTCAAGTCATACCATTCTTTTAAATGTTAATCAGAGCTTCTCTTGCTGAATATATTTACTTGAAAGTTTTCCTTGTGCCCACCACTTTTTGAAACACAAAACAGAGTTTTCATGTTGAAGCTACATCCTATATTTAGTTTGTACTTTATGGCTGGAAATTTTATGGAAGTGGTGGCAAAAAGGGTAAGTGCCTGCATACCTAGGACCTTTGCTGTTGTTCAAAAGTAAAAGATTTGATTAATTGTCATGACTCCATGATTTAGAAATCCTATATTATACATCTTTCATGCATTGCTTAGTGTTTTCCAACATGAATTGATGGTGCCTGCCTCACCTTATGGACAAAAAGTAGACTCACCAAGTTGAGGTAAACAATAAAATAAACTGCATTGATGAATGAGAGTAACATTTACAATAACAGAAAGTCTTAAGCAATAAACATGGACTGACTTGATTCAATTCAACTTAATGCGCCAAATTGTTTATGCTGGAATCAATTCTGAGTTGTTTATGCTATGATTTTGATTTTAAATTGTTTATGCTGATTTTTCTGATTTGTTGATTCTGGTTGTTTATTTTTCTGATCTGAGTTGTTGATGGTGCTGTGGTGCAGAGCTTCACTCCATTATTTATGTTGGAATTTTTCTTTGTTTATTCTGATTGAGTTGTTTATGCTGATTTTTCTTATTTAGATTTGTCATTTATGGGTATTTTGATTTTTATTGGTTATAAATTTTGATATTTGAAGATGTTTGTAAACTTTTAATGATAAATTATGGATAATTAGATAAAATTGTAAAATTTTAAATTTTATCGACTTAAAAATCATTAAATTTAAATATTTAAAATTATATATTAAATTTTTAATAATTTTATTTTATAATTAGTTAAACCGGTTGAATCTCAGTTGAATCTCGGTTGAACTTCTGAACCATTAAATCAGTTACTCTACCAGTTCATTGACCGATTCGATTCTCGCACCCTTGACTTTAAACATTAATGATTAATTGTTGACAATAATTTTGATGGTTCTCAACATTATTCAATTATTTAACCTAATATATAGGTACCTTAACCATAATTTTCACATAACTAACAATGCGTTTTTTTTTTGGTGACTGAAATAAATTAAACAAAGAAAAACAAAAGAAACAAAACAAGGAACTGCTTAAATAGAGGGACAGTCCCGTTTAAGACTACTCTTAAACTCCTTCCAAGGTGAAAGAAGCTCCACATGCGAAAGTTGTAACTTCATCGCCATCTTTGCCATAGTATCTGCCACCGTGTTTGCATCTCTCATAATCAAACGAAAGTCAACACGCCAATTCCAATGCATGATATCTCTTATTTTGAGCACCAGTGGATCAATAAACCCAAAACCATCTTGAGTAACAAGATTAAATGCTTCCACACAATCCGTCTCACAAATAACATCTCGTTGACCCACATCCCAAGCTAAGAGATATCCTCTCCAAATAGCAAACAATTCTCCTTGAAGAATACTATTACTCTCAATCATTCCCAAACACCCCCTTTGCCAGCTCCCATTACAATCTCTAATAACACAAGCAAAACCAACACTATCACCCGAACCAAAATAACTAGCATCACAATTAATCTTAAAAGTACCAATGGATGGGGGATTCCAAAAACCATTTAGAGTAGAGGGAAGGGACATACGTTGTAATTCAAAAATATTTCTAAGCTCCTTTTCTGAAGTTAATGCCAGACAAATGACTTTTTCCGGAGGCTAAGTTTCATGGGGATTAAAGATGTCGTTATTCCTTGCTCGCCATATCCACCAAAGTCCCGAAAAGAACTTGAACGGGTGCTCTCTGCTATGATACAAGAACCAGTTCTTCAAATCCAAAGGATGACAAGGAATATCCAACCTTTGCCAGACAAGCTGAGCTTTTGGACAATCCCGAATACAATGTATAACCGATTCCTGGCTAGAAAGACATCTTGGACACCTATCCGATGACGACATCCCTCTTCTAAAGCGAAAACTTGCAGTAGGAAGAGCCTCCTTAAGACACAACCAAGCCAAAAACTTATGCTTTTCCGGAACAAGCTGACGCCAAAGCCAAAGCCAATTCTCCCTCTCCTCCCAACCAAACAGCTGCTTACACAACCACAAGTAACCATTGCGTGAGTCATAGACTTTGGCAGCAGACCCACTCCAATACCAACCCACTTCCGGACCTGCTTGTTCATCTGGATTGTAAGAGAGAATATTATCTTTCAGATTTTGAGATAAAGGAGAATAAAGAGTATCCAAATGCCACCTACCAACCGACCAAATATCCTGTATCCGGAGATTCGAATCAGAAATGTGGACATAATCCATCTCATTAGATAACCGTCCTTCTCTCCTCCAGCTAGAAAACCAAAAATTCTGGTTCAAATCTCCAATACACCAAGCAAACCCATCCTTCAACACTTTCCAAGCCTTGCAAAGACACCTCCAAATGGGAGAGTCCTTGTTCTTAGGATAACTAAAACAGTCATATAGAGATGATCGGTATTTGGCATCCAATAATTGGACCCATAGCTTGTTTGGCTGCTGGAAAAAAGTCCAAACTAGCTTCCCAAGAAGAGAAATATTTACACAATAAGGATCTCTAATCCCCAAACCTCCATATTTTTTTGGAGTAACCAGTACCTTCCAACTAACAAGATTCAATCCTCTTCCATCAACTTGTCCTTTCCAAAGAAAATTCCTCATCATAGACTCCAATTTACTAATGATTCCTTTGGGAAAAATAGAGACCTGCATCTGGTACGTGGGAATAGCAGCGGCAACAGAATTAACCAAGCAGAGTCTACCAGCCCGATTGAGTAAACTCCCTTTCCAGCTTGCTAGCCTACTCCGAATCTTATCCAGGACACCATTGAAAGCTGAACGAGTCACTCTAGAATGGCTAAGGGTAACTCCAAGATACTTGCCCAAATCCTGGACAAATCTGATAGAGGATACCCCAGTGAAAACCTCTTTCCTTGTTGCAGAGACATTCTTGGAGCAAAGCGCTTTAGACTTCTCCACATTAATCTTCATCCCAGATGCTTTGCAAAAAGTCTCTAAAACCAACATCACATTTTGCACTTGTCTCTTTGTAGCTTTACAGAATAGAAGCAAGTCATCCGCAAACATTAAATGGGATATTCTTGGTCCCCCTCTAGAAATAGCAACCGGCTCCCACAAGCCCAAATCAACCTGATGACTAATAAAGCATGCCAGTCGCTCCATACACAACACAAAAAGATAGGGTGACATAGGGTCTCCTTGTCTAAGACCTCGACTAGGAGTAAAGCCATTCAGACGACTCCCATTCCAAAGAATAGATAAGGAAGAAGCAGTGACACAATTCATAATCAAATTAAGTGTAGGAATAGGAAAACCAAAGCTCTTAAGGGTATGAGCTAAAAACCTCCAGTCAACTCTGTCATAAGCTTTCTCCAGATCAATCTTAAAGGCCAGTGTGCCTTTCTTTGATTTAGTCTTCTTCATAAAGTGGAGGACTTCTTGAGCAATAATGATGTTGTCAGGAGTTCCTCGTCCCGGAATAAATCCTCCTTGAAGCGGGCCAACAATCTCTGCAAGATGAGGACGAAGCCTATTAACAAGGACCTTCGTGATGATCTTGTAAACTACATTGCAGAGACTAATCGGCCTGAAATCTTTCATAGATACCGGTGATTCAACCTTTGGAATGAGAACCAGTAAAGTCTCCAACATTCTCGGATCAAGAGTAACACCGGAGAATGCCTGCTTAACCATCTTCCAAACATCAAGACCAATGATCTCCCAATATTCTTTGAAGAAGAAAGCTTGAAACCCATCCGGACCTGGAGCTTTAAAAGAGTTCATGTGAAAAACAGCTGTTTTGACTTCCTCCATAGTAACTGGTGCCGTAAGATTATTGCAAGCTTCCTCATTCAGAGAAGGAAGAGGCACATCACCAAGGCAACCCAAATCAACATCATCCAAATGACAGAATAAGCTTTTATAGAAAGACTCTGCTTCTTGACTCAGAACTTCTGGATCAGTTTCCCACACTCCATCCTTGAGAAAAAGGCCATGAATCTTATTATGCTTCCTTCGCGCAAGAGTTTGAATATGAAAGAATCTTGTATTCCTATCCCCGAACCTTACCCACTGCTCTCTGGACTTTTGGAACCATAGGAGCTCTTCTTGCACTAGAGTATTATTATAATCATCAAGCAACTGTTGCTCTTTCTGACGCAAATAAATACTATCCACCACTTCCAAACGCTTTTGTAAATAATTAATCTGCTGCTCTAATTCACATTTCTTAACAAAAATGTTACCAAATACCTTCGAGTTAAACTCTAGTGAATTCTTCTGTACTTCTGAAAGCTTGCCATGAATTCCTCTATTACCAGACCACCATGACTGGTTCACAATATCTTTATACCCAGGATGAGTAGCCCAAGCAGCAACAAATCGGAAAGGTCGATTCCCTTTAGGCTGAGGACGACCTTTACAACGCACCAGAATAGGGCAATGATCAGACTGAAGCCTATTTAAAACTTCTGCATAAGCCTCTGGAAAGATAGATAACCAACTACTATTTATACAGACTCGATCAAGCTTTTTTGCCACGTCAACATAATTTTTCACCCTCCTGTACCAAGAAAACTGCCTCCCGATAGTCTTCAGATCAAACAAACCACTATCCCCTAATGAAGTAGCAAACATGTCTGCTCTTTGATGAGAAAATTGACAGCCCTTAGATTCATGAGAGAATTTGACTTCATTAAAATCACCAAGAACAATCCAAGGTCCTTGAAAAACCATGGATTGTGCAACAAGATAATCCCAAAGAAGAACCCTTTTATTAAATTGAGGACTGCCATAAATACCACTACACCTCCAAATTAAATTATCAAAGTGAACCTCAACAGTAACACCCTGATCAAAAGCATCAATGAACTTACAACAAACACCCTTCATAGAGGATAGAAACCAAATACCTCCCTTATGCCCCTGTGCCTCTACTATACCAACAGAGTGATACCCCAACCTTTCCCAAAATAATTTTAAATGCTGAAAAGGGGAGTGAGTTTCAACCACAATAAAGAAAACAGGTCTAAATTTCCTAACAAGTTCCTTACAATGCACCCGGGCTAACTTATTAGAAGCACCCCTAATATTCCAAACAATCATATTTAAACTATCCATAAATAATAGGGACAGAATAAATAAGAACATAAACTCTAAACAGAATCACCAACCTCAATAGGTGGTTTGTCCTGCGGTACTGGCACACTCTGATCCTCAATAATTGCCACCTTTGGACCCCCTGACACTGCACTTGCCATGCTTCCATCTACTAAGGTTTCCTCCGTTGTGCCACCATTTTTATCAACTGGCGAGTTCTGCAAGGAGGAAGGCCGAGGACGCTTCCGTAGAGAAATTCCACGACGTGCAGGAGTTCTGCGCGATGGAGATGGCGCAATTTCATGTTTTTCTTGCTTCCCCATCCTAATGCCAGTTGATTTGCCTCCATCACCATGCAAATTGGGCCTTGGAACCCTTCTCGAACCAAACTTGTGCTGCTTTCCATCTTGGTCCTTCAAACCTGATGACTGGCCCATTGTAAATTTTTTCTTACGCAGCACTTGTTGCCAGCCCTCTCCATCATCCATGCATGCCTCATTAACAAGACCATCAGGCACGTGAGGAGCCAATGATTCCGTAACCACATCATTCCCTTTAACAACTCCTAATTTCTCACCCAAATCACGAGCTTCTGATTCAACTTCTTTTTGAATCTCATGATTGTTGTGTGGCACTAGTGTTGGGGCTTCATTATTTTTTCCATCACCAAAGGAATTTATGTTTCCTTCCAAGGACTCCTTCTCCATGCACAACGATTTATCATGCCCATACCGTGCACAAGTAGCACAAATCAACTGTAAACTCTCGTACTCCACTTCATAAGTCACACCCTCCACTATAATATGTTTGATTACAGGCAACTCAAGATTAATTTGAACACAAGCTCGGGCATATTTTCCTCTTTCTGCGAGCTTAGTAGCCAAATCTACTTTCATCGGAATCCCAATTGCAGAAGCAATTCGCAGCATTGCTTGTTCCTGGTAGCACCAAATTGGAAGTCCCGAGACTCGAATCCATACCAGCGTTGATCCAAAGGATTTTTCGCATGGCCTAAAATCCACATCCCATGGCTTTACTGCAACATAGTGACCGTCTATCAACCACGGGCCACCAAGAATGACTTTCTCACGATCCCCAGCAATATCAAATTTAACCAAAAAATATCCAAATCCCACATCCAACAAATCAAACCCTCCTTTGATGCGCCATACTATCCGGAGCTTATGCATGAGAGCCGTGTAGCCATAATACTTATCCAACACCTTGATCACGATGGCTTCCTTATAAGGTTCAGCTAGACAGCTCTTTGCCTCCTTGGTAAAACTGACACTTGGTGGACGAGAATCACCCTGCTTACCTGTCACCGTTGCGATACCATCCCCAGATAAAGACCCTACTAATGCAAAGGCCTTAGACTTTTCTGCACCAATGACTTTATCTCTAAAAGAGACCTTGGATGGCTTTCCTAACCCCTCTCGAGAAGAACCCTCCTTAACACCGGATACACACCCACCCACGCTCTCCCCCTTATCTCTTCCGATGGCATGGCCATCTTCCTCACCGTGTTTCACCCTCAACCGCTCGCCCCCGCTTTCT
Organism: Arachis ipaensis; assembly: GCF_059453495.1. Classification (NCBI taxonomy): domain Eukaryota; kingdom Viridiplantae; phylum Streptophyta; class Magnoliopsida; order Fabales; family Fabaceae; genus Arachis; species Arachis ipaensis. The sequence goes on along the minus strand of NC_142440.1, from coordinate 157,507,422 downwards.
CCTTCTCTCATTCTCTTTGAGTACGGAGTACGTACTCTTTCTCTGCTAGGGTTTTTTCGAATGGATCACGTTTTGAACTAACAATGCGTTTAGTTTGTGTTTTTATTTTTTTGTTATTATTTTTTTTTAAAATAAAAATAATAAAATTCTGTTTTTATTTTTTATAATTTGTAAAAAAAAGTAATGAAATTGAAAATAGAACGGACCAAAGGAACTCGCTTTACTCTCTCAGAACAGTAGAGAGTAGAGACACGGAAAACAGAGATAACAGTAAGGATACTCCAGCAGCCTCGAAGAAGAAATCCAAAGCTATTGAATATCCTGAAGCAAAAGCAACACACTGCGTTTCATTCCTTTTTCGATTCAAGGTCAGACCATCTTCTCCTTCATGAATTCGTATCTATAGTATCCAATTTCTGACTAGGTTTGTCTTCGTTCCATGTTTTATATTGGGATGTATGTAATAATGTGCAGTATCTATAGTATCCAATTTCAGCCTCTGTCTTCTATAGGCAAATCATGTTACTCAAACTCCTTAGGAGTTAGTGTTCATGTGCAGTATGATGTATGTAATGATGTGGAGCAACTTTTTTACAAGGGGAGAATCATAATCTGATAACCTAATTTGTCTGGTGTAAAATTTATTAGAGGATAAGATATGGGAATAAAATTTTTCAACAACTAACTTAACTGTTTTTGTTGAATTTATTAATGAGCAATGTATATGATCAGTAAATATTATCATTTTTTACCAGCACTTGGCCTGAAATAATTTGCACCCTTATTTACATGAATTTTGCAGATAAGAAGCATATAGTTTGCACCTATATTTACCAGAGTTTGCACACATGAATCAATACAGTTTGCACCCACATTTTTTAGAGTTTGCCCACATGAATTAATAAAATTTATTTGTTAAAGACAATTTAGTATTTGTGCTGGTCAAATGATGACTAAAACTATTAAAGATTGCTGGCCACCAAGAGTTTCTCTTTATTAATTACTCTTTCTCATGATAATACACATTTCTTTGGTTGAAAGTAGAACAGAAGTGGAGACTATGGAACAAGAAAGGGAGAGAAATGGGCGATTGTGTTGCCTGTGCAGTGGGAGGGCCGCCTTGAGAAGGCCGAAAACCCTCCAACAGTTATGCAGGGAGTGCTTCTTTCGGGTCTTTGAGGACGAGATTCACCAAGTCATTGTCTCCAATGGCCTCTTCACACGTGGGGAGCGTGTGGCAATCGGTGCTTCAGGCGGCAAAGACTCCACAGTCCTGGCCTATGTGCTAGCTAAGCTTAACCAAACCCATGACTATGGCCTCCATCTCTTCCTGCTCTCTGTTGATGAGGGCATCACCGGCTACCGTGATGACTCCCTTGAAACTGTTCACAGAAACCAAATTCAGTATGGACTGCCTCTCAAGGTTGTCTCTTACAAGGACCTCTATGGTTGGACCATGGATGAAATTGTTGCCACCATTGGTAAAAAGAATAATTGTACCTTCTGTGGTGTCTTCCGTCGGCAGGCCCTTGATCGTGGTGCTGCACTCTTGAAAGTAGATAAGCTCGTTACCGGTCATAATGCCGACGATATTGCAGAGACAGTTCTCTTGAATATACTTAGAGGAGATATTGCTAGGTAGCTTCTTATCTTAGCTTTTCCCTTTGAATTCACGCCGGTCGTTGTGATGCTTGTCTCTCTTTGTGATCAGATTGAGTAGATGCACTTCCATAACCACAGGTGAAGATGGGCCCATTCCCAGGTGCAAGCCTTTCAAGTATACATACGAGAAGGAGATCGTAATATATCCTTTTAGTTAGTTAGTTGAACAAGCTAATCTTATTCGTAAAAATATTTGTTGGTTCTTGTCACCTTTCTCCAACTGCAATGCAAATTTGCGAATCCTTGACTCACTTTGATGTCTCTCACGTATGCATATTTCAAGAGGCTCGACTACTTTTCCACTGAATGTAATGTTTATCATTCCCTATCATAGTTAGTACCATTCCGATTAAACTCTATAACATAATACTATATATTCTCTCAATACCCCACAGGCATCTATTCTCCAAATGCTTATCGTGGTTTTGCCCGAGAGTTCATCAAAGATTTGGAAAGACTCAGGTGGGTTTATTGTCTAGGTTGCTGCTCGTGCTTGATAGGCTATTTTTTTTCTTTCTTGTGTTGAAATTGGAATATTAATGGTTTCCTCTTGAAATGTAGACCTCGGGCGGTTCTCGACATCATTAGATCGGGTGAGAATTTCAGGATATCTACAACTGCAAAAATGCCAGAGCAAGGAACATGTGAACGGTGTGGTTATATTTCTAGCCAGGTATTACCTTCAGTGTGCCCCATTGGATGAATATCAGATCTCAGGGAAACTTGTTTCATATATAAATGATGCATTTCAACAAAACCTGATGTTTCTTTTTGTGATATTTTAAGTACTAAGATATAGATTGATCATAGAATGGACTAACCTCCACTCTGCCTAACTTTCTTTCACAAAAAAGATATACCTGTTAGATATAGTTGTTTCCTTTTATATTTTAACATTCAATTTTCAGTTTGTTTCATATTTGGATTGCCTAGATGTTTGGGTTTTCACTTTATCAGCTGATTGACAATATTTTTCATGTACAGAAATGGTGTAAAGCTTGTGTCCTTCTTGACGGATTGAATCGAGGTTTGCCTAAGCTTGGAATTGGACGAAGTCATGGTGTCATTGGTGCATCCGGGGACAGAAATGAAAGGAATGGTGGAAAGACCATTGAGAGTAAACAATGTGGAACTCTAGACTTCTAATTTTACATATATGACTACAATTTATCATGTATCAATGAACAAATTAAGAGCATGGAAAAAGTATCTAAGGGGACAGGATTATAAGTTAGGCCTTGCATATCTGAAATTATAGATTAATAATCCCTTCATAAAATTACATGGTGGCTATGATACGTAGTTTTGGAAGAGAATTTGAACATGATTCGAGTGTTTTTGGTTAAGAGTGTCGAGATTAATGGCAATCATCAAGAAAGCAAGAGAGATGGTTGGTAAAAAAAAAAGTTATTTGTTCATTTTTGAGGATTTTTTTTTTCTACAAGAGTACAAGTCAACTATTGAACTACTTACAATCTAAAACCACTGTCATACAAATAAAAACCAACCAAAGCAAAACAAAACAATGCCTCTCCTTTCTTTCTTCTTTTTTCTCTTCTCTTTTTTTTTTTTAATGGGAAGAAAGAGGGTAGAGATAATAAAATTCACCATAAAACTTGAATAATCTTAATTTGGTACTCCCAATTCAGTTAAATTGGCTTGAGGTAGAACTTGGGTTAGGCCTTGCATCCCAAGGATTCTGAAAACTCCTTCTTGTTGAACCATATCTCTCAAACTCAAGCCTTTGCCTTGGAGCACTTTGTGACCTAACCTTAGCTCTTGAAGATTCAGTGTTAGCCATGTAGCTTGGGTGACTAGTATATCCATTGAAGAAACCCCAAGAACACTCGCTCTTTGTTGGTGTGAAAGGGCCTCTCCTTCCACCATTACTGAGCCTAGATGAGGCCGAAAATGCTTGGGGACTATTCTCTGCGGTTCTTGAAGCCATCACCACTTCTTTTCCTTTGTGGAATCTAGGAGAACCTAAGGGCAACACTTCCCTAGATGAGAAACTTGTATTTAGCGCTTTCGAGGAACGTTTCGATGGAGATTCATATGCCATGAGAAAGTTGTCGCTGTAATCTGGAGCGAAATAATGTTGTGGTGCCTTGAATGAGCTGCTACTGTTATTGTGGGAATTCATGTGTGGCTTCCAAGTATCAACTTCAAGAATCTTGTCACTCTTCTCGTCATCTATGTGCCCGTTTTTCTTTGAAGCATTGCCAGTTTGGCTCCACGCACTTTGTTCCATCCAACTGTCTAACCAACTGGAACCGAATCGGGCTCTCTCTAACTCAATGTCCCTAAAATTTGAATTGGAACAACATCTCTGCAAGTCAAAATGGCCAATTCATCATTCTAAAGTAGTACAATAGAAAACTTTTGGTTACTTAGAGTTCCCTATAAATTTTTGTACCTTGAGGATAGAAGATCCATCAAATTTCGTACTATAGGCACGAAGTGGATACTCATACTCTTCAGGAACCTGCAATTAATCATGAAAATGAAAAACCTGACAGATTGTGATATAATCATAAGCTATTCTTTGCATAGTAGTTCTCATCTCAAAAGATACGCACATTCCAACCTAAAAGCCAAATTTTACATTAACCTTTGTTTGAAACATGCAGTTTGTGACAGGGCATAAAGTAAAGTACATTGTTAAGGAGTTAAGGATAACATAAACAAGTTAGCAACAGCTTGTTAAGATAAGAAAAAGGACAACAAATTAAGAATAATTATAAATAAATAAATAAACATGTTTAGGCTTACAGGGTAATGAGAAAGTGAAGACTTGAAAGAAGGCATGTTGTCAGACAAGTGCACGCGACTCGCACGTGCACGAGCCTGGAGGCGCACCAAAGTTTGCATGCGCCTCAGCATATCCGCACTCTGCTTCCTCACAATGTGGCCTCTCACCAGTGCTTGTAACTTCACCAATGCTTTAAGTGCTCTCAATGCCCTCCTTGCCTTCAACATTCAAAAGATCCAAGAAGAAATGAATAACTGAATTAGGCAAATTAAGTATAGGATTAACAATATCATATTTTAATTAAATATATATCAAAAGAGCTGGTAGAAGAGGGTTGTCCAAATTAAATATTATGATTCCCATTTGTGAGATCACTACCATGAGTCTAAAACAATAATAAGATATACAAGATAGGGTACTATAGATAAGCATGGAATGTCAAAAAGGTATAGAATATTAAAAGCAAAGGAAAAGGACATTAGAGAGAGAATGGTGGGTTAGGGGGTTATGGAGGTAATGATTAAGAAACACAAATACATAGTGTAAAGTCACCCCTTATTGATATATCATTCCTTGTGTCACATTCCCCACCTTGACATGACACGAAATAATGAGCATGATGGCAAAAGGAGAAGACATATATAAATAACTAAGGTTAATTAACATAGTAGCCTTGCTATGTTTGAACACTATAAGAAAAGAAAGTAATGCTTTACAGCCTAACATGTTACTATAATAGTATCCTTAACAAGTGTTTACTTCGTTCAAGTTTCACGTGAAGGTTAGAACATCAACTTTTTCCCCCCTTCAAAAAAGTAAGTAAATTAGTAAACCCTTTTGGTTTTCACTTGTCAAATGACAAGAAACAACTTGTTCACAAATCACAAATCATAACCTTTTCATACCCCTTACCCAACCAAAATGAACGGTAGTTAGTAGTTACCATCATGCACGTGAATCTCCTATTCTTACATTCACTTATGAGTAAAAGACCAAAAATAACACATAAAAGGCCGAATGTATTTGTCAAATATGTTCCAAAAATGAATTCTGGTTGACATATTCATCCGATCAATAATTTGACTTTTTGACAGGATTATTTTGTTAGATAATTAAAACTTTGCGTATAAATCAGACAAATATTCAATTTTTCATGGATCGATTTTCCTTATCTTTCAATACTATTTTAACACTTCACTCTTTTAGTAATTAGTAAAAGAGAAATAATATTTGCATCACTTCACTCTTTTATACAATAAAGTAGCTAGCTAGCACCTAAGACATGGATGATGATGCATGGGTTGGCGCATGGAGGGCCACTACAAGTTGGGTGTTATTTTTGGGTACAAAGGGACATTCTAATTTGGCAAAAGGAAAGTAAAGTATCATAAGTAGCCAAGTATGTGGGGCCAATCTTAACTAAGATGACAATATTCACACACAAGGCTCCCATTTTTCCCAGTTAGATTTTATTGGCTTCACCTACTCTACAAGCCCTTTTGGTATGAATGAATCATATAATTCCTAGATTTCTATCACACAATCCTAATACTAGTAGTCTAGTACTACTCTCTTCCCATTTCTCACTGTAAAACCATGAGGACCAACATCACTTACAATGGGGTCCCAACTCCCAAGTACAGGACACAGGGCAGAACAAAAACACAATACACGAAATAATGCAGCTAGCATGTGACAACAATACATGTGGCACTCAATACTGTGATTTCATTTAATGAAAAAAAAATTAAGATAAATTAAGCACTACTAGTCTTCATTAACTGTGGTCCCTTTTCAGAAAGAGACCTTACTTCACTTCAATTCCTACCAATGCTCATCTTACAACAATTAGTATTATCTTTGGACAAGGGTTAACTTCATCACCACATGATAAGATAAACCAATGTTTTATATAATAATAATAAGAGAAAAACGTAGTTTGATGACCAAATATATTGAAATGATAACATGCACAAAATTTGTCGGCGCATCCGAAAGCGCGGACAAACAAAATGAACTTTCCAGAATCCAACCATCAACAAAAGTTTTATTCAAAGCATATTGCTTAAGAATATATATTAAAAAAAGTGATTAGTAACACAATTTTTTAAAAAAATAAATTTCTATAAAAACACTTTTACTTATTATGTATTTTTAACCAGCAATTTCTGAAGGAAATTAAGGGCCTGCCTAAGAAATCAACCATTTTTTTTAAAACTAATAATCAAGAAATGAAAAGTAAAAATAAAGTTGATTGAATGTTAATCGAAAATAATTGGATACTAGATTTCTTCTCAGAAAATAAAAACTCTTATCTAACAAACATCAACAATTAAGAGAATTTGGTATAAGATTTTAACTTTCTCCGAAGCAGGTAATTATTAACTTTGGGTCCATTAACTTTCTCCCAAGATAATAATAATATTCGGAAAAACGAAGATAGATGTGACATTTTGAAATTTGATTATCGCAGCCACAGAGAAACAGTTTAAAAAATATATAAAATACGATTATACTAATAATAATTAGAAACTCCCTTCAATTAAAAAATTGATTAACAAACGAAAAGTGAGCATACATCATGATTCACAGAGTGTGTCAATATGTTTGAAATTAGTAGTCCCGCTAAGAACACATAATAATAATAATAATAATAATAATAATAATAATTCCAATGAGTTATAGCTCAAATGTCATAGTCTCTCGATACTCAATTAAGAGATTGTGGGTTCGAGTCTCCTATCTTTAGTAAAAAAAAATAATAATAATATAATAATAATAATAATAATAAATATTATTTTGAAAAAGAAGAAGAGGTGAATCCAGAAAACCATGCAAAGAAAAAACAAGAAAAAACTCAGCATAACAACATTATTCTATGTTCATGATTCCGAGGACATTCTGGTAAAAAAAATAAAAGCTGAAATTTACCAAGTAACCACGGAACGCCGACTGTATTTTCACGGCGGCGATTTCCTCCGCCAGCCGGAGTTGAACCTGCGCCGGCGTGGCGGCCCCGCCGCCGCTGGTGAGCCTGACAACCTCTGCTGCGGCATGTGCGGCTGCGAGAGCTGCCTCAGCTACGGCGGCGGTTGCGGCGGCGACGGCGATGGCGTGCCTGTTGGGGTCCAAGTTGTCGGTGAAGTTGTCATAGCCGTTATTGTTGTTGGATTTGTTGTCTCTGGTGCTTTGTTTCACAAAGCTCCAGCTCCGTTTTTCCTTTCCCGGCGGCGGAGTATGGTGGTGGTTCTTCTTTCCTCCGCCGCCGAAGAGTCGCCGGAGAAACCCCATAATGATATGTGTTTTCCACTCTCAGCTCATTAGTAGAAAATTTTGACTGAGAAAGAGAGAGAGAAGGAAGCAAGTAAACGAAAAGAATTTAGATTTTAGAATGAAAGATTATTTACTTTTTTGGAGGACAAGGAGATTGGAGATAGAAGAGTTTGGGGAAGTGTGGAACTCTTATATGGAGTTTTGTGTGTTTTCTTTTTGCAGAGATTTGGATTTGGGAAGTGGTATCATGTTCAATGGTGTAAGCCCACGCGCTATTATAAGAGTTTGGTGCCACGCGCTGTTTGAATTGGGAATTTACTGTGCTGAATGCTGATATCAAAATTGAATAGTAATGGAGTAAAGCAATAATAGGCTTTATATGTGTTATACTTCATTCCTTCCAAATAAGCATAAGGAATAATCAAACAAATCCAATTGGCAAGAAACATGTCACTTGAATAGTAATAATACTATAGTTTAACGTAAATTAAGTGAATCTAATAAAATACTAGTGTTTCTTTTGGTTCATTGTAAAACTAGCACTTGAAAGTTTAATGGACAATGAAAAAGTCTTAATCTACTCCCTAGTCTCAACTATGATAAATTTAGAGTCTACCCAGGTCTATAGCCGAAAGGCTTTATAGTTACATCCATACTGAATTGTCCAACATTCTCATATTTTAAATTTAAGCAACATTAATTTAAACCTTATATTAAAATATACTACAATGTTGTGAATTGGTAGAGTAAAAAGGTCAAACCCATCAAAATCATCACCATCATATATATATACACACACATCAAAGAAAGAAGATGAAAGCTTTTAATATATCAAGAGTGGACTTTTAATTCATTGCAGAGTAGTAATTGAAAATCCAACTTTTCTTGCTCATGCAATTGACAATTAAACTTGATGAATACTTCAATTGTCATGGCGTAAGTGGGGCTATTTAGGGTGGTAGAAGAACCGGACCTACACACATTAAATTCATGAAAAACAACAAATAAGTATTAAGTCAGGGTCCAATTTTTGTACAGTGCACTCATCCATCAAGATGTAGCATCCCCCTGTCCCAACAAGGAAATTTCCAAATAATACTTTCAATATGATAAAAAATATATGTGGAAGAATTAGTATAGTTTTGTTTTTGGGTTGGGTCAGTTTTATCATTTCCCAAAACAACAATAATTATGTCAATGTTTATATATGTCACAGCCCATCTTATTATCATTGCTAAAATGCTAATTCCCTAATGTTATTTTATGTACCATACTTATACCTTTGATTATTTTAATAAATGAAATAAAATATCTCATTGATTGCTTACTCTTGTTTTATTTATTTATTTATTCTATTATTTTACTTCTTATTACATTTTTCATAAATGATGTTATAGTATAGTCCTTCAAAAGGTACAAGAAGAAACTATCTTAACTTGTTGGATAAAAGATTACAGAAATCTTCTTTATGTTCATTGAAACATTAGGAGTGGAGAAAATAAATGGCTTCTATTCTTCGGTCATTAATGGCTTCCCATTTCTTGGTTGAAATTTGTGACACCCTAAATCATAAGGAATCTAAATGTGGCATAGCCCCACAGGTACAACTTTGCAGAGCATGGAATTGCACTAGTTTTTCATGTACTAGACCCTTAAATTGTACTCCTCCCTTAAGTTAAACATTGAGGGGGCCTAACATGGTATTTAATATTGGACCCAATGCTTCTTCCAGGAACAACCTCACATACCCTACTTTGATTAGAAAATAAGCTATTTTTCAATCCATTTGTTTAATGACCCAAATAAAATAGACCAAAAACTCGTGAAAAAAAAAAACAGACAAAAAAAAATGATTTTTTGTCATGCTCCAATGCTCGTATATACCTTCAGTTTTTTCTTTGTTAATAATATTCTTATTATTATCCTTCGTTAATAATAATAAGTTAATAACAATGTATAAATTACCAAAAAATATATATATATAATAAGTATTAAGAATTCGAATTTCACCTATTATTATATGTAGTAATCTATTGTCCAGCAATATACCTTTAAATGAAGTCTATATCCGCAACAGATTAATTTTTAACTTGTTGATTTGGGAGATCTATAAAAAAAAAAGTATATTAAACTAATTGAAGGCAGTTCAGTTGATATAGTAATTATGATAAAGTATATATATATGGTTTTATTTTATTAATTTATTTTTTGATGAAGGTATTCCTTCACAGAGAGAGAGAGTTTGAATACGCTATTGTAACCTATGAGTCATTTGGTTCTAAAGTTTGCCGAAAATTCTAAAGAATAAATATAGGAATCAATTTTCAATTAAACTTTTAACCTATTTTTTGAGAGTTTAAAATTAGGAATTATGATTTACAAATTAAAATAAAAAATAAGTTATCATATGGTCACCGATATGATTTTTTTTTTTATCATATTTCGTTTCATTTGGTTGCGTCATTGAGAGAATGCGCTCATCACATGCAAATAATTATCGATCCCAAATCATATTGATATGGAAATCATATATTATTGCATTGTTTCCCATAATGTATTATGTTTCTAACAAAGTGTGCAATTGCTGGAGACATTTATCTTCATAATAATCTAAATGGCTCAGATTCAGAACGAAAACTTCAGCAAAAATCAAATTTAAAAAAAAAAAAAGACATTGTCAAGAGTCTTCAGCATTATTAATTCTCTCTTATAATTATTATTCATCTCATTGCATGCATGCATCTTCATATGCACTAATTCGCACCTACAAAATACACGAGACATGAGTGAGATATATCAAAAAAATTAAAGTCTTATTATAAAGAAGTAAATTAAAATAGAGTAAGAATATGTAGATACCTTATTAGAGAGAGAGAGTGAGTTAATTAATTGGCGCAACCAAGGGTTGGAAGATTACACTTAGAGCGCAATTGAGAACCAATCCTAATAGTGCTGCAAAGACATTCAGTGTCAACAGATCCGAGAGCATTGCAGCACCCAGCATTTGGGTTTGTGTTGGATGAACCAGGCACCACAAACGGTGCACAAACGTTTAGGTTACTCAGCTCGTTCGAGCATGTACCTCTCTGACTCTGTGCCTTAGCCATTCCTCCTGTCGCCACAACCAACATCAACATCAATGCCATTTGTGACTTTAGAGACAACAAACACTTCATTGATTCCATGCCTAGGTTAGCTTATTAATTGCTTTCTCTCCTTCTGACTCTTAATTAATGGGATTTCATGTCTCAATTTATAGTGTTAAGTTTGCAAGTTAATTAAACATTGGTGTTATGTTTCATGAGTCACCTACCTAAGAGGATATTCAGTTACACAATTCAAAACATACAACATTGGTGTTTTTTTTTTTTTTTTTTATTACCAAAGATAGAAGACTCAAACCCGCAACGTCTTAATTGAGTATGGAAAGACTATGCCATTTGAGTTATAACTTACTGGCTACAACATTGGTGTTTTCATGGTAGGTTTTGTGGCATGATATAGACTTCTAATATAATAATTTTTCTGAACATCTTTTTTTTAATACTAAACGAAAAACGAAGATAAAGTGTAATTAATTATTTGTATATTTAATCATTATTAGTTTAAAATGGCATTGAGTTAGGATTTAGGAATCAATCATCTTTCTTTTCAAGTGTTCTTTTTGTTTTTGCCATCGATATTCAATTTTGCTTATTCCATATTAATTTTAAAAATAGAATAATTGAGAATATGACGAGTTTATCTATCATTCCACTAATCTAGCTCTTAATACTTCTTAAATGTTACTACAGTTAAGGTCTATTATACAATGTATATTTGTTGAATTCTAATTTAAAATTAAATACACATGGAATGAGGGAACACTAATTTATATGAACCGTTTTTGTAGGTGTTTTATTAAGTTAACCATGTAATTTTAAGTAATCATTACCACACAGAAATATTTAAAATCTGCAAGAAAGTTTTCAGCAATGGATTATAAATGAATATTTAAAAATTTAAAATATTCTTCCACAAAAGACTTGTGGATCTAGCATGCATTACTTTTATAGGGCTATTTGTAATTATGACTGCTCCCTAAAAGTTGATGATAAAGTAATGATAACAGAGCCAATTAAAAAGCATGTTGGATTAGGTGCTCAAACCCTTGAATTATTGAGCAAAACATGACAATGGTTACTTTACTCCTGAATTAGGTGTATGTTCTGCACACTTTGAATTTGCATTTAATGAAAAGTAATGAAAAAAGATACAACAGAATACTAACAACTTTGAGATGAACAAACAAAAAGAAAAGCACTAGAGAAAAGAAATTAAAGGATGCTTTAAAAACTAAAAAGACCTTAATTAATATTTAACTAACTACTGTTTGAAGCTTTAGGAGCTGTCCAATAATTCTTCACAGTAAATAAAAGTTTCTCTCTTTTAAGAGGCCCATCTTCATGGTCAACAATTTGACTTTCCCAATTCAAACCGTTGACTATACTCTTTACTTTTACTAATATATCAACATCATCTCTGATTATTACACTTCCTTCTGGCCTAAGAATCCTATCCATTTCTAGCAGAATGTCTTCTAATTCACATCTGCAACATACAAGTAGGTTAATCCGTACTTGAATCTGTTAGATTACTTCAAACAATGAGCCATATTTCCAAGATCATTTGTTAAAAAGGGACAAGTATGTGTTATATAGTGTATATGATATTGAATTGAATATATAAATACCTTTGGTTGTAAAGGCTGAAGACTGAATCAGCATGAATTAAATCATAGGGTTTTTTACTTAAATAAATTGTTTGCATTTCAAAATTACCTGGTTCCCCTAAAACAGATTCTGCAACGTGATTATCCTTTTTGTATTATTATATAAATCGTTCTAGGGTGCAAAGGGTTATATAAAACATGAATCATCTCACCCTAGGACGATTAATGCATGAACTTGTGAGGCAAAGTAAGAGTAAATCGTGGCAGGGCTTCTTGGGTTAGAAGTAGAGTATAAATCGTCCCAGGGTAGTAGGTTTTACGTGTTAATGGGCTAAACCAAACTGGGCTGCTACGATTTATGAGTTATTGAGACCCTCAGGAGCCTGGGACGATTTATGTGTTACTTTGTAACACTCAAAGGGCTGGGACGATTTATGCCCAAGTTATAACCCTAAGGACTCAAGTCAACGGGTTAACGGTTCAACCGGAAATTCATCGGTTGAACCGATTGACCTGGTGCAATATAATTAAAAAATAAAATATATTAAAAATTTTCAAATTTAAAATTTAAATACATATTTTCACTAATAATCCAACTTCAACTTTTTTAAAAAAATTTGAAACTCAAGCGGTTCGGTCGAACCGGTCTTATCGAGTGATATCAGTTTAAACCATTTCATTCTGGGTTTGACCATACCCAACCGGTTCGTTCCCTCATCTGGTCAGATCATCAGATTGGAGGGAGGTCTTGGAGCCACCATATTTGACCGGAGAGGAAGTTTGGAGGGAGAACTGTTTTCGGGGGTGGGACCAGCCGGTGGCGGAGGTGCAGCTGGTGGTGGGCAGAGGCGTTTGAGTGGCACCGGGGGTGGTGGCAGTGGGCCGTCGGCGGCCGGTTGGTGGAGTTGGGGGATCTCACCGGCGGTGGTAATGGCCGCGAACCAAGGAGATATGTACCGCCTAAACGGCATTGCGCATGTTGCTGGATTTATCGATCAAGAGGTAAGATTTTAAATTTTCTAATGTTTTTAAATTTTGGATGATATAGTATGTTGGATGATATTGTATAGGGTGAATATGCATCTTAGAATATTTTTTTATTAAGACGTTGTCGGATACCATGTATAGTGATTTAGTTAGTTTTTGGTTTAGTATAAGATGTTAGAAATTAGTGTTCTTAATAGATTATGGAATTCGCTCATGATAGGGTGATGGTTCTGACGGTAGAATCCCATGAAATTTGCTGATTTTACTATTGAGTTCGGACCGGACTGGACCGAACCGAACCGGACCGAACAGGACTGGATCGAACTGGACCGGACCGAACCGGTTCGAGAGAAAAACCGGGCAATGGGGTTCTGAGCCGGTCCAATCTGATGATCTGACCGGATGAGGAAACGAACCGGTTGGATATGGTCAAACCCGGAATGAAATGGTTTAAACTGATATCACTCGATAAGACCGGTTCGACCGAACCGCTTGAGTTTCAAATTTTTTTAAAAAAGTTGAAGTTGGATTATTAGTGAAAATATGTATTTAAATTTTAAATTTGAAAATTTTTAATATATTTTATTTTTTAATTATATTGCACCAGGTCAATCGGTTCAACCGGTGAATTTCCGGTTGAACTGTTAACCCGTTGACTTGAGTCCTTAGGGTTATAACTTGGGCATAAATCGTTCCATCCCTTTGAGGGTTACAAAGTAACACATAAATCGTCCCAGGCTCCTGAGGGTCTCAATAACACATAAATCGTGGCAGCCCAGTTTGGTTTAGCCCATTAACACGTAAAACCTACTACCCTGGGACGATTTATGCTCTACTTCTAACCCAAGAAGCCCTGCCACGATTTACTCTTACTTTGCCTCACAAGTTCATGTATTAATCGTCCTAGGGTGAGATGATTCATGTTTTATATAACCCTTTGCACCCTAGGACGATTTATATAATAATACAAAAAGGATAATCACGTTGCAAAATCTGTTTTAGGGGAATCAGGTAATTTTAAAATGCAAACAATTTATTTAAGTAAAAAACCCTTAAATCATAAGTTCTAGGATAAGTGGACATTACTTCGCACCTGCAACATAAGATTAGGCCAAAAGCAATTTACACCACTGTAATAGTTTGTGGGAAAAAAAATAAAATATAAAACAAAAAACAAAAGTCTGGTCCTAACTTCTAACACCACTGTAATAGTTTGTACTACATATATGTATGTCATGCTGTATATCATATATGTTACTTATTATTTTCGTTTATCATGCATAACTAATTATTAGTTTGAATTATAATTTAATATATATTCTTCATATCGTGTCATTTTCATTTAGATGAAAGAGAATTTAAAAAGTTGGTGGAACGCCTTTGCTATCTCTTTTCAAAATCGGAATTTCAAGAAAGCTACATATTCTATTCGCAAATTGATTTACTATAGTCATATAAACATAAAATTGTGAAAAAACTTTGGAAGGTTGACATCATTCCTTTTGCTTTATTCCTTTAAATTACACTTAGTAAGGATGAAAATAAGAAATTTGTAAACAAGAATTGAAATTTAATCTAAATAGAGAAATGAATGTTTATTGAAATTTATTAGACAAAAAAATGTGACACTTAATTTACTATTTTTTCTCAATTAATTCTTTTGTGAGATATTTGTAAAAGATATTTGGATCCTGTCTTTTTTTTTTTTCTTGGATATCTTGGTGAATAAATACATTAATTATTTTTGTATGGTCAACCAATGAAATGCAATTATAATGATTTGTATTTAAACTCAATTCTTTTCAAGCCTTTTTCTATTTGAGACCTCATTCATTTTGTATCAAATATCAATATTGGTATTTTATACATATAAAATAAATTGGTTATAGTAGTTTGTGAAATAACATGAATTTAGTATGAGACATTAAATTTCATGATTTTTTGTTATAAAAGGAGCATTTATAATTTTTAACCTCTTATGAATATTATACAAAAAAATCACTCAATGCATTCTATATTTTGAAAAGATTAAATAGCGTGTAATAAGAATTTGTCTTAAATTTTTTAAAAAGATTTTATTGCTATTTTGCGATTTTAATTAATATACTTTTATATATAAACATTGATATTTATTAAATTTGTAAATTTTTTATATGAGAGTTGTGAAGTAGTTTAGGTAATTGCTTTGTAAGAAAGGATAATTTAAATTTAAATATAATATTTGTTAAAATATATGTTCTTTCCTTTAAAAATGATCAATTAAGTATGTATTATCTATCTTAAATTAGAAATTATTAAAAAAATTATTAAGTAATCTGATTGAATATTAATTAGTATATCTATATACTAAGTAAATTAATTTTTCTCACAAATATGTAATAATCTTTTTGTGGCTAATTTTTTTATATAAAAATTATTGTTATATTATTTTCAGTTATGGAGAAGTGATGTATTTTAATTTAATATGAAAATAATTACAAATTAAAGAGTTCGATTTGTTGAGTTAAAAATTAAAAAAAAATTAAAATTCACAAATCGAAAAATAAGTTTTCTAAAGGTCACAAATAAAAAAAATAGGTTTTGCATTTTAAACATTTTAAAAAATTAAAATTTACAAATCGGACCTTTTGAAGTTGTGATTTCTGTATGAAAAAAAAACACACAAATTTACATGTTATTAAAAAACATTATTATAAATCCAATATAAAATTAAAAATCTCTCTTTTCATAAGTAAATAATTTATAAATATAATAAAATAAATTATTTACGTGACTCGTGCGAAGTGCGGTTTCTACTTTCTACACTAGTTTTTTATATTAGAAAGAATACGTAAAAGTGCGGATAATTAAAGAAAGTCTGAAAAGAAACGAACCTGGATTTAAAATCCACCAAAGTGCGTTCAATATCAACGGTGGCGGTGTTGATGAAGCTCGGCCCTCCGTTGCGGTGGCTGCTAAACGGATCCCTACTGAAAACGAACAAGTAAGATTTCGTTACAGTTGGAAAAGAAAAGAACTGAACAAAAATTAGAAAGAAACGAATGTAACTTCATTTTTGTGTTGATCGTGTGAGGCATCGGTTTCAAATCGATTCCTACAATTGATACAAATGAATCCAAACTTGAAATGTGCTTGATCTGAATGAATCTCCAAATCGATATTTCTGGTGAATTTGGTGTAACAATTAACGCACTCAGACAATGGGGCTTGATTTTTCACACCTCCGTCTTCCACACCTCCGTCTTCATCAGACATGCCAATTCGAGACTATATACTCGAGCACGAGAGAGAATTTGAAATTTGGAAGGTGAGTGAAAGGTACAGGCCTCAAAGAGAATTCAGAGAGAGGAGAAAAAGACGAATGGGGCTGAAAACATGTGTGAATTGTAACAAACTGAATAACTGAATATTGGTCTAGAAGCTTCTGCTGAGTCAGCAGGGTCCGCTAACTCTAACAGAAAAATTGAATCACAGCTTATTAGACTAATAAACTAACTAAAACAGAGTAAGCAACAAACTAACTGAAGCAGAATAAGCAACAGAACACGTGACAGAGCAAGCTATTTGCTCAATCCCTACAAGTTGATGACAAAGTAATGATAACAGAGCCAATTAAAAAGCATGTTGGATTAGGTACTCAAACCCTTGAATTATTGAGCAAAACATGACAATGGTTACTTTACTCCTGAATTAGGTGTATGTTCTGCACACTTTGAATTTGCATTTAATGAAAAGTAATAAAGAAAGATACAAAAGAATACTAACAACTTTGAGCAAACAAAAAGAAACTCACTAGAGAAAAGAAATTAAAGGAGGCTTTAAAAACTAAAAAGACCTTAATTAATATTTAACGAACTACTGTTTGAAGCTTTAGGAGCTGTCCAATAATTCTTCACAGCAAATAAAAGTTTCTCTCTTTCAAGAGGCCCAACTTCATGGTCAACAATTTGACTTTCCCAATTTAAACCGTTGACTATACTCTTTACTTTTACTAATATATCAACATCATCTCTGATTATTACACTTCCTTCTGGCCTAAGAATCCTATCCATTTCTAGTAGAATGTCTTCTAATTCACATCTGCAACATACAAGTAGGTTAATCAGTACTTGAATCTGTTAAGATTACTTCAAACAATGAGCCATATTTCCAAGATCATTTGTTAAAAAGGGACAACTATGTGTTATATAGTGTATATGATATTGAATTGAATATATAAATACCTTTGGTTGTAAAGGCTGAAGACTGAATCAGCATGAATTAAATCATAAGTTCTAGGATAAGTGGACATTGCTTCACACCTGCAACATAAGTTTAGGCCACAAGCAATTTAGACAATGAAGAAGAGAACATTATGTTAAGGAGATAAGGAAAAAACAATGTTGTGCTAACCAATTATGGTATGTTCCAATCAATCCCCTTTCATAAATTGCTCCAAGTGTGTCAACCTTGGCTTGAACAGGAACCACATTCATGACCCAAACAGGGTACTCAACAAGAGAAGCAGCAAATCCACCCAAGTAAGCATTCATGTCAAGAAGGTTTCTGTATCTCCCAGCTTTACCTAGCTGACTGTTAACTTTCTTGTAATATGATATCCTTTTCTTCCATAATTGATTGTCCTTTATGAAGGTTGAAGGTGTAACCCCTTTTATGGTCTCCATTTAAATCCTTGGTGGGGGTGGCTGTTGGCTGAATTTTTTAGTTATGGAAGCTGAGTATGCGTTGTGCTTCGTTATGGATGTTGGAGGTGTTAGACAAATATGTGGGACAGCTTTTGCTGCGTTTTGGTGTGAAGAAATCGGACCATTCGATTTTTTTGAGTGAAAAATTTTGTAAACAAATCGGAGGGTCCGTTTTCAATAGAAGGGAGATTTAAATTTTGATGAAAGCTAATCGGACCGTCTGTTTTGTATATGTAATATTTTTTTTTATTTTCCAAAAACTAAATCGGACGGTCCGAATTGATTATTATATATTTTTTTTAATGAATTTAAACTAATCGTTGGGTCCGATATATATATATATATGAATGTGTCTAACGCGTAAACAACTTATCATATTCAATCTTCTTCTTCTTCGGCTTGCTCTTCTTTTTTATGCTCCTGTATTTCTCTTGTTGGGTATGAAGAAAAAAAAATTGATAGTGAAGTTTCTGTTTCTGTTTAAGTGAGTAAGAGAAATGGATGATAGAGTCCTTTTGAAAGTGTATTGTTTTGGTCAGATTTTATTACAAACATCTGAAAGAGTAAAATTTATTTGTGAAGATCTGTTAGATGTTGTTATTCCCTTCATAATCTCATTTAAAGAGCTCAAAGATGTGATTTGTAAGAAGATAGATTCGAAGATGTCAAGAAAAATATAAAATACAGATATCCCATACTAGTATTTGGTGGATTCTTTCAATTTCAAACCAAATATATAACAGACGAAGCGAGTATCCAAGAGATGTTTGCAATGTATATTGAAAGTCGTTCTCAAATCTCGTTCATCGAATTGTACATTGAATTCGAACAATCTGAAGCCGACCGAAATATTGTACGGGAAGATTATAATAGTGACATTGAGAAAGAGTTTGAAAGCAATTACAAAGTTGTTGGTCCAAACGGAGATGAAGATCAAGGCGACGGCACTGTGGCTCCAAATGTGACAGACGTGACAAATGCACTCGCAAACAAAGTGCCGTTTGAGGAGTCATCTTTCATGCGAGTTTTGAATTTGGAAGCTATGCATGCTCCGGAGTTTTCGGAATATATGAGTGCAGGTACGTAATTGTCTATATTTATAAGAAGGATTAGAATTTTGTAATAGTTGATATTGATGGATGGATCAAATAGTTAAGTGACATGTGAAAATATACTCAATTGACATTTGTAAAAGTGTTTATTTAGTCAAGTTTAAGATAATAATATTTGTCCACTCATCACCAAAAATAAATGAGTCGTGGCTGTGGCACAATTAAGATTTTTAGGACCAGTCAAGACTTCTCCGTGTGCCTTGTCTAGATTCCGTTCCTGATGAGTAACTCCCTGAACGAAACCGAACTGTCGTCTAAACCTATCGGTTGCATGTCATTCAATACATTCAAAAGACACCAACGACACCGTAGTACTCCACACAACCGAGTACATGTAGATGTATGTAGAAATTATGTTCGAATCAATGCGATCAACAATAGAGGTGCACATGGGCCGGGTGAAGCCGGATGTGATGTGATTCAGACCCGACCCGAAACATACACCGGCTCTATTTATTAGACCCGAACCCGACCCTAGACCCGATGAAACCAATACACTTTTAGGCCACAATTATACCGAGTAAAAACTGGGCCGTTAACATTACATTACGTTGATACCTTCTTGTAAGCTAACATGTAAAAATATCCAAATTTACAAGACTCCAACCATTATTTAACATGGTAAAATTTACTTAGAAAAATATAACAAGAACCAACCCTTCTTCAAAATTAAAGCATAACCACAATCAATACTAAAGCAAAACCACAGTCAATACTAATATTGTCTAATAATACTAAATATTTAAATCAATACAAATAACACAATATTATGCATTAGTCTAAAGTCTTATGCATTCTAAACATAAAACATTAACTTATAGTCTTATAATGACTAATAACACAAAATATTAAGGTTTACAATACTTAAATTCCACATAAGAATAGTCATGATACATCACTAATAACACAAAATATTAATTGTATATGATGACCGGGTCACCGGGCCGACTTCGGGTGACCCGAATTATGGCCCGGACCCGACCCGAAATAATGATCGGGTCTATTTTTGAGACCCTTACGCGGCCCTAAACCCGATGAAATCACACCAAATTAGCCCCTAAAATATTCGAAACTGGGCCAAACTTTCGAGCCGGACCAGGTCATGTGCACCCCTAATCAACAGCACACGCCTCCATTGATAGTAATAATTAATAAATAAATACTGAAATTTATTTAATTCTAAATAATATTTATCTATCTACGCCTGCATTTATAATTTATTTCTTCTAAAATTTTGTTTGTCCTTCAATTTTTTTTTTATATTTCTATTCTAAAATATTGACTAAACAGAGTCTAGCTTCTACGATTTTGTTGAATGAAGCATTTTGATATTAAAAATAAGAGTAGAGTATCGTTTTTATCTTTAACATTTGGAGTAAGTTTTAAAATTGTCCCTAACGTTTGAATCATCTTATTTAAATCTTTAACGTTTCAAAATTGACTCAATGTTGTCCTACCGCTAAAAATATGTTAACGAAATTGATGACAGAATAAAATTGAGACGATTTTAAAACGTTGGGGATTTAAATAGGACGAAAATATTGGGGACAAAAACGATACATAGAAATAAATTTTAATTTTATCCTTCACTAATATCAATCTTTTACTGTACATAGTTATTCAATTATTTTTTAATCACATTTAAGTAAATTACACTTAATCACATTACTTTGATTCTACGATTAGTAATATATAATTTGAAAAAAATATTAATTTATTTATATATAAATAATTAAATATATATTTATATATGGATATATAATTATATATACATATTAAAATAAGTAGTTATTAATAAATATTTGGGAGTTAAGTTTAATTTTTCATATGTGAATAAAAGAAATTAATTCATGAAAAAAGAGAGTCTGAATTTTATGCAAGTTTAGTGGAGTTACTTTAATGAATACATATAGTCCTTTTGCAAGCTTAACAATAGGTTAATCCACAATCAAAATTTATTTTTATTTTCTCAAAATAGTTTAAACTAAAAACACAACTACAACCAAGCCCAATATCATTTTTAATAATTAATCATAACAAACACAATTAAGTAGCTTCTTTTATATACCACCATCACGTGATATTGATGTAACATATGAAGTCTGTCAGAGTATCAGTTACTATGAATAGATTATCTTTAACTACATTCTCTCTCTACACACTTGTCTCATAACCTTTTTTGACAACACAAATATATAGGTATAGAAAAAATCTTTCTTCTACATCATAGAATTCACCTTTAAGTATATACTCAAAATTTAAAATATTCTTGCACAAAAGACTTGTGGATCTAGCATGCATTACTTTTATAGGGCTATTTGTAATTATGACTCCTCCCTAAAAGTTGATGACAAAGTACTGATAACAGAGCCAATTAAAAAGCAAGTTGGATTAGGTGCTCAAACCCTTGAATTATTGAGCAAAACATGACAATGGTTACTTTACTCCTGAATTAGGTGTATGTTCTACACAAGTTGAATTTGCATTTAATGAAAAGTAATGAAGAAAGATACAAAAGAATACTAACAACTTTGAGATGAACAAACAAAAAGAAAATCATAAATAACCTTAACACCTTAACACAAACTTACTTTTCATATAAAGATTACTAAACATAAATCACCTTAATACAAACTTACTTTTTTATAAAATCAAGTTTACAAAATCAATTTTATGCAAATTTCTATTTATAAACTATAATCCAAACACCTAAGTGTAAACTATAATCCAAACACACACTTAATATCACACACACTTAATATCTCGGTTCATGAGACTTGTAATGGTACATACAACCCCTTATTTGATATTCCATAAAAATAACTCCTCACATCATCTGGTTTGACATATACCAAATGAATTTTGAAAGGACATTTATTAAAATACAAGACATGAGAGTTTTTTAAAACAATAAATGTTGAATCTCTCACTCTAGCATCCCTCAAAAAAGTTATACACCAGATTAACCAAGTCCGGCATTTTCATTTCATTACAAATGTTGGCTAAAATTAATAAAATTATACTCGCCCTCTAATAATTCTCTAAATTAAATCTAAATCTGAATAACGCACAAACTAGTGCTTTAATAATAATTTGAAAACATATATTCAACATACATGGAGAATGGTACAGTTAGAATTTGAAGACCTAATATTCAAGGATATATAACAAATCGTCTAAATAAATTAAGAGACTTGAAATTTGACAAGATTAAAGTACAAAGACAAAAGCTTAAAGAGTATGAATTAGGGCAACAACCAAACAGGAGGACAAAGGAACTTCACCGCTAACAATACTCTCTGGAAACTTCCATGGTCCAAGTCAAAGATGCCGATATCTTGAGCAACAGGACCGTAATATAATGATAGGTTATCCGTAAACCAAATCTGATTTCCTTTGCTTAGATAAGGCACAGGAATTTGAACAGAAGAATTAAATCCAATCACTAGTATATAATTACCTAAATTATCTAATGTTGACCATTTTTTCCTGTTTCTTTTTAACTCATAGATATCGAATTTAGAAGTTTCAAATTCTTTGCCTTTTTTCTCTATATGTCTTACCAACATCAATAAGCTTCCATTGGGGCACCCAATAAGATATTTATGCCTGAGAGGGCTTAAGAAAATTTTAGATGGAGGTCTGGTTTCATGGATTCCTCCCTTGAGCCCTGCTCTTGTCTTTGTATCAAATTCATATAGCTGCCCGTAATTGTTTATGGCATATATCTTTTCTTGGAAAAATATTACATCATCAAACCTCTTATCTCTTGTCGGAAATTCTACCCATCTCATATTGCCAGGCTTGTAAAAGGCCAGTCTCCGGTTAGGTCCGAATATCACTACCGCCATAAAATTTTCAATGTCATGCTCAGGAGATGAGTTTATAATAACCTTATAAACATGGCGTCTATGCACTAAATCTCTTTCCATGGTGCTCCTAATGTCACGAAAATCCCACAGTGTGTATTCATCCCCATGATTATCAGGCTGGTAATCAATTATATCGGGAAAAGCTGAGACTGGAGGAAGATACGATCTACGATTTGTAAATGGATTTAACATTTGCATAGTGCCATCAGATATGGATTGGACAATAAACCATCCATGACCAGAACCGCGGATGAACTTGTTGTCCGACTGCATCTCTGGCAGCTTGACATGGTAAATATCTTTCTCTTCAAGGGCGCAAGTATCAAGAGTTTCATCATCTGCAGCAGCTAATTGCATGAGATGATAAATCTCCTCGTCTTCGTATGAATGATTCTTGACAGTTTCGTCAGGTAACAATAACCACGGAATTTTGTTTCCATTGGGAATCTTTGGAAGTTTCAAGCTCCACTCTTTGCAAACCAATCGAAGTTGGATGTAATCATCGTAGGCATGGAACCGTTTTGAAATTTCTTTCAACAAATTTTCATCGATGTCTGCCCATCGATTAATCTCGTCCATGTCTCTGACTCGAGCTATGTTGAGTTACAAAGAGTCAGATCCAAGAATTTGAAAATTCATAGAAAATAAACGTCAATTCACTCCCACCCACAAATAAAACTACAAACACGAAAAAGGATTCAGAGCTTGTTTGGGTGAACTTCTAAAAAATATCTTTTTTTTGAGTTATTTATTTTTAAAAGATTTTATGGAAAAGTAAAAATAATTTTATGTTTGGATATTTCATGCAAAAAGATCTTTTTATCTATCAATTATGTTTGGATATAACGATATAAAAGTACGTCTTTGTTTATTTATTACATGAAAAACATCCCTTTTTTTTAAGGAAAAAAAGATCTTTTAAAAAAAAGATGTAAATTACCACTTTTCAAAAAAGATTTTTTTTATTTTTCTAGTAGCTTTTACTTTTACTAAATTTGTCAAATACGTTAAAAAATAAAAAAATCTTTTTTTTATTTCTTTTTTTTATTGAAAAAAAAAATTTTTTTTCAAAATAATGACGTCCAAACAAGTACTCATAATAATCGTCAAAACCAAACCCTAGAAAAAAGTCACTCTGTGCTGCATCAAAGAATCATAACCATAGTTCAACCAAATCATATATCCAACGAAATCATAAGCATAATTCAACCAAATCAAATGAAGCCATATAGGAAATTCAATTCAGAATTGTGGCAATGTTTTCATTTTGAATCAATAACAGCAAAACAACAATTCACCAAAACAAATTTAACATATTGGATTTAAAAATAAATCTCAGCAGAATTAATAAATTAAACAACCAAAACAAATTTAACATATTGAATTTAAAAATCAATCTCAGCAGAATTAATAAATTAAACAATTGAATTTATAACTCAATCTCAGCAGAATTAATTCAATATCAACGGACTCAATTCAAATAAAAATTCA
This sequence comes from Arachis ipaensis, assembly GCF_059453495.1. Taxonomy (NCBI): domain Eukaryota; kingdom Viridiplantae; phylum Streptophyta; class Magnoliopsida; order Fabales; family Fabaceae; genus Arachis; species Arachis ipaensis. The sequence continues at coordinate 157,482,877 of NC_142440.1, read as the reverse complement.
AAACATTAATATCTCAAAATTCAGCAGAATCTTCAATAATACATCATATGCATGTTTAGAATAAATTTCAAATTTTAGAGGGATAGAGTCAGGGAGATAGAATCAGGGAGAGTTAGAGACTGAGACCTGAGACCTGAGACCTGAGAGGGTTGAAGCAGAGACTAGAGACTCCACGCCGGCGATGAGGGGAGAAGCAGAAACGACGCACGGGGAGGAGGGGAAAAGCGGCGACGACCCACGGCGAGGAGCAGAGAAGCGGCGACTACCCACGGCGAGGAGCAGCGACAGAGAGAGCTCGGACAGAGAGGGCGACAGAGAGAGAAGGGAGAGAAGGATGGTGGCTGTTCTTCGTATTCGAAGAGAAGATTAGGGTTTTCTGCTGGGTGCGAGAGAGTGAAAAAGGGTTGGGGGTAGGGGTGTTATGCGCTGGGTTTTCTTTTTGAAGAAAAAAAAAACGGCGCCGTTTCAAAGATTTGCAAAGAAAGATGTCGGTTTGATTTCGGTTGCTCAAAGATATATACATGTGTTTTGAATTATTTAATTTAAAAAATATAAAAATATATTTTTTTAAATTTAAAATTTATTACAAAAGAAGATAAATTAAACAAAATTTAAATATTAACTCATAAAAATTATAAAATTAACTTTTAAAATTTAGAAATTAATATCTTTTAAAATGAAGTTGACAAAATAGTAAAATAAAAAAATTAATCACTTTTAAATTAAGATAGTTAAATAAATATTTTATAAAAGTTACAAAATTAATTATAATTAATTTCTTATTTTATTAATTTTTTTATTTTAGAATTTAAATTTAAAATTTAAATAATATAAACTTAATAATATTATACATCTAAATTTTTTTATTAACCAACTCTAATTAAATTAATCTAATATAACAAAAATAATTTTTTTTTTTTCAAAATCAATGATATTTCATTAATAGAAATAGAACGAAACAGGTGTCTATATTGATATTATAAGGACCCAACAAAGCAAAAGAGATCTCCCAATAATCACGAGAAACGAACAAAACGTGAAATCGAAAAGGGAAAGTGAACATCCTATATCCTATATCCTATCCTATCCTATATCATCATTATAAATAAAAGACAGCATGTTGTAGGGGAATTCCAAGCTGTCAACCCTACTAAGTATGGTGAGTTGGTGACACCATTGTTAGTAAAACTGGATCGGTCGGTTCGACCAAAAATTTTTTTGGTAAACCGGATCCTAAGCCAGTCTAACCCGATAATTTGACCGAATAAAACAACGAATCGATATGAACCGGTCAAATTTAGAGTAAACCGGTTAAAATTGATCAAACTCAATAAGACCAGTTCGACCGAACCGCTTGAGTTTCAAAATTTTTCTGAAATGTTGAAGTTAGAGTTCGAGCCCCCTCATCAAGAAAAAACATGATACTCACAACCATCATATTGTTAAGTATATATATATATATATATATATCTTTCAGCAAATAATTTAGTTTTATTTATTTTAATTATATTTTTATTTAGCAATAATTATAAATTTACTTATTTTTTTATAATTATATAATATTTATTAATATTATTTTTCAATAAATACTTGTAATATATAATAGTATAATAGATATAAACTAATTAATAAATTATTAAAATTCGAAAATAATAATTATTTTAATATAAAAACAAAATAAAAATATTTATAATAGAGTAAAATTAACAAAATACTTATTGTCCCTGTTTCATATTGTTTTAGAATAGCTAGATATTTTTAAAATGTTAGTAAAAATATGTATTTTAAATTTTTGACTATATTTTATTTTTTATTTACATAGGACCGGATTAATTGATTCAACCAGTGATCCACCGATTGAACCAATGATCCAATAACTCAGTGACTTGACCGGTTTGATTATCAGTTCGGTTCTGACAACTATGGGTGATACTGTTGGTGTCATGTTTATCATTCCACCTGCCATACCATGGTATATACATGCATAGGAATTGGCTACCAGCATCTCTCAATATCATAATACTCACATGTATCATGTTCAGATAACTGGTGCACACCATACAAAGATTTCTAAATGTTTTACCTCCTGATTTTTCCTCTTTCTGATGCCATGCTTAATTACTAAAAACATCTTCCTGTAGTTCCTCTTCTTAACTAATAAGATCAATTGCTTATATCCCTTACCCCCACTTTTCAGTCTGAAATCATATACATTTTCCTCATTCACCCCCATTTTCATCCCATATTTTTTAAATTTTGTCCCTCATTTCAAAATTTAAAGTTTTCCAGGATCATTCTTTCATATATTATTCCCTCACATTTATATAATCCCTTGTGCGCATTGTTCATTTTAATCGCGATGCAAAGACGTCAACTCCGGCAACGACGACGATCTCCCCTCAAACGGTGCGTGTACTCAACGGATTAGGCAAGAGCCATTCAAGAGCTATGACAGTGGTGATGGATACGGAGGAGGAGGAGGCGGTGGTGCTTGCTGCAGCTGCGGTGGGATGGATCACATGACCACAGATTACAACCACGGAAGAGGCGGATGCCGTGGTAGGTACGACGGCGGAGGCGGTGGTGGAAGCCGCAACAACTGTGGGTATTCTGGGCTTTTGCAAGGGACTGCCCAACAAGCTCTCCTGAAAAATGTAAGTATAATGCTTTAATTTCTCTGATCATTACGTTGTGTTTCTTGGGGTAGTTTTTGGATTTTAATTTTGGAGTTTTATATTACGGTTTTATTTATTTTAATTTTCGAGTTTTTGTGTTTGACAAGGAAATATGTGATTGAATATTTTCTGTTCTGTCTCTTTTGTTGATAATTTAACTTCTGAACAAAATCAACAGCATCACTGGGACCAAATACCTAACATCCGGAAAATCTCATTTCATTTCATTCATAACAGTTAATCAAACCAGCAAAACAACTAAATAGGACAATGATGGATCCTAGAAAACATACCCCCCACAAGCCATCACAGCCAAGAATGATGAAATGCTCTCTCTCAGTAAGATCAAAAGAATGGATATCTGGGGTTGCACTACAACCCACCTGCAAATGGTATTTTTCTTTAACATTAAAATCCTGTTTTAGGCCTATTTCATGGTATGGATAAATTTTATTGCCTAACTGACAAAGAGAACAAGGAAGCATTTCTAAGTTAGCAGCAAACCTTTTTGAACTGCCGGTCTCCAAAACCCCTAGAAATTTTAGACGCCCTTGCAATCGCCCATTTGACTTACAACACCACCAACCTGCAAATTGAAGTGATCAGAATAGAGAACCAATTGATGAAACTCAACACCAGGTCTACATAGATAAGTCACGTAACCAACAATTCTAAATGTAATGCATCACAGATAATGAATGCTTCAAGGGACTAATGAAAGTTCTTCAAAGCACAGCTATACACAGACACATAGACATACAGTCATGGGCTTCTCATTAATTCAAATTTTGAACTAGTTTGAATTTGACACCTTACTAGATAAGCTGATCCTAATAAGATTGTGAATCATGAGTTATTAAAGCTTCTGGCAACATAAGACTGAATGCTAAATCAAAATTCTTATTATGGATGCTTAACTTTATACCAGAATGTTGCTGTGTCCAATTATGTGCGAAAAGGTACATTAGTTGGAAGAGTGTGGAAAGTTCTATATAAAGAGATGGATATGGTAACTTGAGTTTTTTGCATAGAGCCAAAAGTTATAGATCAACTGCACGTCCTGATAACTGTCAAGTAACAGGTATATATAAACCCAAAGATCTAACCAATCATCATTGAAGCATTTTGAACCTTCTGAGTGGAAGGATAGGTTTGTGCTCTCTCGTCAAAACAATAGCCTTTAGTGCATGGGCTCCATCAGAATTACCTTGGGATCCATCACTTATAGTTGACCGAGCCAAAACTGCTCTGGCATCTTCTATGTTTGCAACGAAAACCTAAAAACAGTCGTCAAACAGTGTTAAATAATTGGGGAAAAACAGGTTATGAATGAATTGGCAGAATAGAGAATAAGTAAACACAAGCTTACTTAATGAATTGGCAGAATAGAGAATAAGTAAACACAAGCTTACTTTTTGTCCCAATACCCAGACAGAGACAGCTGTGGCACCATCCTGCCATCCCCTGGTAGCAGTACATAGACTCATAAAGATATAGATAACATGAAAGAAATCTCTAAAGATTATATTAATTATTATTAATTAACTTGTATCGAAATCTATAATTCAAAAACCTAGGCAAGTGGCCTGCAGCATAGTGTGATACATTTCCCTTTTTTAATACCAAGGGAAAAAGTACATTGTACTGCTAACCAATTATAAAACAAAAAATCACATGGACTTCAAACCAATAAACTTTAAAACCCCAGTAAAAACTTGATTAACATCAAAATTTAAGCACAATCTAGCCACCTATAACGAGAGATTAACAAATCGAAGCAATCAAACTGTACCTTCAGAACTTTCTTGAAGAAGAGACTCATCGGTTTTACGAAAACCTAAATCAGAGTAAAAACATCAAATGAGAACATTCTGTAACCAAAAAAATAGATGAATATAAGTATTCGTCCACAATTCAGTTTTGCAATAAACAAATGGGGGATTGAATAACGAAAATCATAAACTTGAATGCTTACCATCAAGTATAGCTCTTTTAGCTGCCTTTACATCCAACTGAAACAAAGCAAAGCAACCAAGATATTAGAGGCAAAAATATATAAAACTGAGAGCAATAGAGGGAAAAGATATCAAAGACTACGGAAGTTGAAAGCAATATATTTTTATTTTGAAAAAGAAGAAAAAGAAATTGCCCAAGAAGACCAGAAGAATTCATTTTGATAGAAACATCCATTTTACTTATGAGCTTATGGTCAAGAAAACTGGCTTTCATGTTTCCCTTAATTGTTTTATTGACTATGGAGACTCATCTCATCAACTCAACTATACAAATCTGCTGTAAAAGGCCTAACAGACAATATATGGGTTCCTCTCGTGCCCCATCATGTTCTTCAAAATAAAATCTCAGTTAGAACAAGGGTACACACCCTACGGTTCAACGGCTTTCAACAAAACTTTGCAAAATGATACTGATATTTTTGCTACTTCATAACTATCTTCCTTGATGATTCAGTCAACCAACAATAAGAATGGTTGCAGTTGAATAGTTTCCCTTAACTGTAGTTAACTTCAACTGTATCTCATATGACAATCGAGAAAGAACAGAGGCCTGATGAGGATCATAGAAGTTTGTAATAAATGAATAGAAGAGTTTGAGTTACCCTGTGTGTAATGTAGTGTTAACTCTATCTAAGCAACTGAGCCTAACTAAGTGAACTAATAGATTCTAGTATCTGTACATGTAGTAACTAATTTAACTGTCTAAAAAGTAAATACAGAACAACTATTATTTTGCTACAGTATGCATAAAATTAGACCAAGCAAAACACACCAACTCACGTGGTAATCCAGCTGAGATAACATTCCCATGCAAATGCTTCTGTGCATATTCTGCAGCCAACCGTCCTCCATGCCCATCATAAATTGCAACATGTGCACACCTGAAAACCAAGCTCTCATAATCATTAGTAGAGAACAGAAAGCAAAAGATCAAGAAATGAATTTGATTTCAGGAACAGGCAACAAATTATCCACAAATCACACCATTTATTTGTTAAAAAATAAAAGAGGGACAAATACTAGTGATAAATCAAAATGATTATTCATCATCTATAATAATAATCATAATAACTTAATTTTCCAGGGTAATCTAAAGTTGCGTCTAAGGGAACAACCCAAGCATCTTCCATTGTGTGCCTAGAACCCTTATCCTCAGCTGCATCAGCATCAATTTCGAAAGAAGCTTCGAAAACCGAAGAATCTTCCGTCTTTGGCTTCTTCGAGGGAACATCAACAAGATCGTCGCTTTGCGAATCAGCTTCGCGCTTTTTGGGTTCAACTTCACCGTTACGGCTTTGCCCTCTGTGGTTTCGTCCATTTTCGCTCTTACAAATTCCAATCACAACAAAGGGTTGAAGGTTAAAATCGTTGAAAGTGAAAACCCTAAGCCTACTACACTGATCTCCAATCTCTGCTACTCACCTATAGTCTACAGTAGTAATAATTAATAAATAAATACTGAAATTTATTTAATTCTAAATAATATTTATCTATCTACGCCTGCATTTATAATATATTTCTTCTAAAATTTTGTTTGTCTTTCAATTTTTTTTATATTTCTATTCTAAAATATTGACTAAATAGAGTCTAACTTCTAAGATTTTGTTGAATGAAGCATTTTGATATTAAAAATAATTTAGAACTTAATTAGAAAATATTTTTTTCCCTAAAAATTTAAATGCTTTTATAGATTTCTTTATTTGGATGTATCCATAATATTCGAGGATTATCTTAAAAAAAATTATAACGTCTGAAAATAGACCTCTCAATTTCTTTAATTGTTTTATTAAATGTATTTTTTATTATTTAATATTTTTTATATATTTTTTTAGTTTTACTTAAAAAAATATAATAAAGAATCATACTTTATAATAATAATTGAGAGAAAAATTGAAGAAAATCCATTTTCTAATTTCTAAGGGTTGCTTCCTAATATTTTAAAATTCTCTATATTTTTTTTGTTGAAAAAATAAAATGCAAAAAATAAGATTTAATTATAATTTTATCAAATTTTTAATTAGATTTTTATTATTTAAAATTTTGTAATTAAATTCTTATACTGGATAAATATTTTTAATAAGGATTTAATTAAATTTTTTTATCAAAACCAAGAATTTAATTATAAATCTCCAAATATAAAATCTAATTAAAAATTTAGTAGAATTATAGTAATTAATTGCATGGTTGATAGACAATATATTATCGTTATTGTCCTTTTTTGAAACTCTTTTTAAGAAAAAAGTTCAACGTGTCCTCTAAAAAGTAATTTGGTCATAAAAATTTTGGGCAACATGTGCAAAATTCTAGATTTAAATCCCCTTGTCACTAATGAAGGAAGAAAAGAATCGATTTCAACCAAAAAAATAAAAACATCGATTAGGAAGTTCAAAACATGTGTTCTTGGAAGTATTAACAAAGTAAAATCTAGAAAGTTGAAAAACTTTCCCAAACAATGTGTTATCCACCATGCATCAAACAATTGAATTCAGCTACCTTGCTTACATGCATATCACGTTTTACGGTTTTCAAATCTAAATCCATTAAATTTGTCTCTAAGTACATATATCTGAAATTTGACTCTCACATTCTTCAAAAGCATCATGTATTCTCACAAATTTGGAAATCTCATCAGGCTCAGGCATTTTCCCATCTTGCTTCTGAATTACCAGTGTGATTATAGTTTCTCAATGTGATATAATTTTCCTTCCACAAAGGGTCCATGCATGATACTACAAACAATGGCTTTTTTGCGCAGTTCCATGCTCTCACAACACTTGTTAGCAAAGTGTCACAATATCCTCCCGCAAACTACAACAACAGCAATATCACACATCTTTTATATATTAAAGTTAAAAATGAAACATGCAATTATGCAAATAACTCTTTTTTAAGATGCATACATAACATAACAACTCAACTTTATACAAGTAATAAAGATAGACCATGCAAATAACTAAGGGTAACGATTCATGAGAATGTTATATAATTTGACATGTTTGATAAAATTATCATCTAATAGTTTTCAATTATTAACTTTACATGAAGATAATTTACACGAGTTTCTACCATAATTAATATATGTTAGACGCAAACATACATACCAACTTAACATTACATGATTCTTAGTAACTAGGCATTGAGGTAAAAACTATTTCTACCAAACACAGATAGTCGAAGCAAATTAGAATGCTAGCAACACTAGGGGACAGCATGAAGCGTGTCTCCGAATCAAAATCTTGATACAGGATTCCTGGTGAAGTCGAAACCAAAATCCAACCAAAACACTAGGAGAACACATATAGCACATTCATCTAAATTACATATAAAATCTGAAAATTGAGCAGCTTATTGATACCTTTCCAAGGGCATGTACAGATAATGGAGCAATGACCACGGCATCAGCCCACATACAAAGCTCAGCATGAAGGCATAGAACCTCTTTGTTCTCCCACAAGATCCACTGATCATCGTCCATATACACGGCCACCGCTTCGGCGTATGTTTTTCCCCTCACAATATCTGATGAGGCCATCACACTGAGTCTTGTTCTGCAAGGCACAATACAGGCCACAACTTTGGTTTGTACATATCTAACAAAATGTATAACATGATCATAAGACTTATGATGCATGAAAGAAAGATTAAAGAAAAGGAACCTAGATTCAATATCAACGGCGGGGATGACGCTTGGCTCTCCGCTGCGGTGGCCGCCTAAATGGAGCCCAGTGAACGCACTGAAAAGAATGAATCAGATTCGGTTACAGAATTTTTTCCGCACATCTTAAGCTCAAAAAATCTGAAAAAAAAAATTATGATTCACAGTGATCTTAAAGAGGGATTAATGTGTTAACAAGGGAATATGTATCAATCAAGTTGGTATCGCACACAATATTTCGAACACTATTTTCTAGCACCAACATCAATTCACACCAACTCTGTGTGGAGCACAGTTGAACCATGAACTTTTTCTGCACTCCCTGAAATCTATACACCATTTTTATCACGAAGAACACATTCATACTTGATTTTCTTAGAGTTAGGAAAAACACTTCCGTCACAATTAATTTTTACAAATTCAGTGTTCGGTTACCTCAATTTTGTGTTGATCATGTGAGGAAGAGGTTTCGAACCTATTCCCGCATTTGATGCAAACAAAACCAAATTTGAAATGCTCATTATCCGAATGAATTTGCAAGCCAATCTTCGTGGTGAAGGTGGCGTCACAGTTGACGCATTCAAACAATGCGGCTCCGTCTTCCACACCTCCACCTCCGTCTTCCACGCCTTGGTCTTCATCAGACATGCCAATCCGAGAGAGAGAAATAGAGAGATTTTGAAATTTGGAAGGTGAGTGAAAGGTACAGTCAGAGAGAATTCAGAGAGAGGAGAGAAAGCATGTGTGTATCACTGTATTGCAACAATCTGAATAACTGAATAGCCTAGAAGTTTCTGCTGAGTCAGCAGGGTCCACTAACTCTAACAGAAATTAGACTAACAAACTAACTGAGGCAGAGTAAGCAGCAGAGCAAGCTATTTGCTCAACCCCTAAAACTATTATATACATTGTATAAAACATAAATTATCTCTTCATAGTCTCATACTTTTCCTTTTTTTTTTTTTTTTACTTTAATGATAGTTTTTAATTATGATGAGTAATATCTAAATGAGTTTCTACACGTTTTTTAATTAGATATATATTTTAATTCTCAATAAATTTTAGTTATTAAATTAATTTTCAAATTTTTAGTTTATAATATAAATTAATCTTCACATCGAGTCACCAAAAAAAAATTAATCTTCACATCAAATTGTTTATCTTTATAAAAGATTGATTTAAATTTTTCTAAAAACTAGTATATCTTTATTCAATAACTACAAAAGTGTTTTATCTAATTTTTTTTACTAAAATATTAAAAACTAATTTACTGTTTAAAATTTGTCGAAAAAAAAAAGTATTTGACTTGAAAATTTTTGAGAGACTAAAATGTCATAGAGAACAACATAGGCTTCTTCTAATTATTCTATAATTAAAATTTAAAACTCAAATTTCATAAAATCAATTGAGAAAAAAAAGAATAGTGTGTGGCCAGTGTGGAATAGGTTTGGTTGATTCTTAATAAAGAGAAATATTATATCAGTCGGTCCTATATAGAGATGTGAAAAGAACAGTAGTGTTCTGTATATATATACACACGCATATATATTCATTTTCTTACATATGATTCTCAGATTTTAGTTGCATAAGAAAAGAAAACAAGTAATGAATTCGCCTGTCCAAACACATGGTTTTGGTTTTTTGCACATTTTATTACTTTGCTTTAGCTTGAAGATAATCAAAGTTACTCCATTCTAATAATCTTATCTTCCAGCTTTTGGCTCTAACTTACTGCGGAAAAGTTAACATATGTACTATGTCATTAATTATTTTGGAAATTATACTTTGTGATGCATATGTGATACTAATGATATATGTGCAGCAATAAACTCTAGAACAAATACTAATTAACTATGATATGAAATTTTTTCTTTGTGCTTCATTTCCAAAAAGTTTCTATGTTTATATCACAAATTGACATACACCAACACCACCTCACTTATAATCCTTATTATGCCACAATTTTGTATATTTAGAGTTATGAAGGCTATTGCCCACCTTCTTTGTGGATAAAGGACAATATGTAAACATCATTATTCATTAGTGTTTAGTTAGATAGAAGATATTTTTAGCCGGGCCTAGCTAGTGTAGTTTTTTACTTTTTGTCATCATTTTAATTTGATTTTGCATTGGAACAAAAAAAAGACTTTGGGGGGGGGGGGGGGGGGACTAAGGAGTCAATTTTCAATGACGTGTAATTCAAAATCAAAATAGCTAAACAAAACCCATCAAAGATTCATCATCAAACTATAATAATTTGGCTCAAACCGGGCATATGATTAGAACAAAGAGGAAGAAATCGATTTGGAAGAACCAATATCATAAAGAAATAAAAGGATAAACATGGTAAAAATTAAAATTAAATAGAAAAAGATAAATTATAATTAAAATAAAAAAAATTAGTTAAAATTGAATATAAAGATAATTATTTTATTTTTTATTTAATTTTTTTAACACAATAAGAAAGAGATTCTATAATCTAACTTGTCAACGTCAAAATTTAAAAAATAAATCGAATGAACTTCTCAATTTTTTACCCAATTTTTCGATACAATAAGAGAGGAACTTTTTAACTTCAATTGTTCATACTATGGTTTTATTACGAAATCAAAAAGAAATTTTCAAACCTCTAAATCGTTCTATGCTAAGAATATCCTAGTTTATAAGATATTTATAACTTCTTATTAAATTAAAGAGAAAATTACACTCCTCTTCTCTAAGAGATGCTAAAATGACACTCTCCTCCCCTCTATTTGTAAAATATACACTCCCTTCCTTTATAACTTTTAAAAAAACCTCTTTTCTAATCCATTTTAAATTTTTTGTGTTAACTTTATCCGCTTTTTTAAGAAAAAAAATTATTTTTTACAAAAATACTCTTTAACAAAAATGTTATTTTTTGTGATTAAATTTTGTTTACTAAAATATTATTTAACAAATTATTTGTCTATTGATTAAATTATTTTTTTCTTAAGACACCCTTCAATATTTTCTTAATTATTAAATTGTAATTTTACCAAAATTTTTGTCAACAATTATTTTGTATTTTACTATTAATTTTTTGATATTGATGTATATTATTTTAATATTAAATTAAAAAAATCTTACCACTGTTATATATAACAATAAATATTAATAAATAATTTGTTTCATAGAACTATTTAAAATTATTAAAAACTTTATCAAAACTTAAAAATAAGTCGACATGGATAAATCCCAAATTTAAAAAATTAACATCTCATTCCTTCACATCTTTACAAAACAAGTTTCTTAATAATTAAAATATTATTAAAGGGTATTTTAAGAAAAAATAATTTAATTATTAAAAATGAAAAAAATATATTTTAAAAAAATACAATTTAATCAATATAAAAATAATGGTTTAATTACTCTGCAGGTCCCTATAGTTTCACCGAATTTTCAATTAGGTCCCTATACTTTTTTTCTTTTCAATTGGGTCCCTATATATTATTTTTTTTTAATTTAGTCCTTGTTAACGTTAAACGTTAAAAAAATGTTAGTAAATTGTGAAATTACTTGTATACTCCTAGGGACCTAATTAAAAAGAAAAAAAAAGTATAGGGACCTAATTGAAAATTTAGAAAAATTATAAATATTCAATGAAAGATATTCCTATAATCCCTTTTATTTTATCACTATCATTCTTTTTCTTATTTATATACAAATTGTACCAAAATACCTTCTCTTTATTTTTTTAACTTTTAAAATACCTTATCTTAAGAATATACAAAAAAAAGTAATGAATAAAATGAAACAGAAATAGTAGTAATAAGTATAATATAAAATTTAATTTCCATCAGTCAAGTATTTATTATGACCAATATAATGAAAGAACTTGCATATGGCATATAGTAACAAGAACCATTGATAGAATAATAACTAAAATTGTTTACAAAAATTGAGTTCTATATAGTTCCTCAAACAAGAGAACCAATTTGACTGACAAAAACTCAAAAACAAGTATATTGAAAAAATAATTTTTCCTTATGGTAACAAGAACCATTAGAAAGAAATCCCTAAAGGCTGCTTGCTCTAGCATAAACAGATATTCCATCTCCCTTGAATATGATCTTTGCCAATGCAACTGATGCCAAGTGACGCACAGGCCGTCGAGCATTAAAAGTGAGCAGGGAATACAATGCATTCTTACAACGTCTTTGCCACAACAAAATATTTTCTTAGAAGATATGATAAATTGTAACATCAGAAAACATACTAAAATTTTTAATGGAAACACAAATCAACAACAACAAGTAATATCAAATGAATAGCACCAAACCTTAATTAAAAGCAAAATCTCAAAAGGTCTTTTGCTAATACCGTCACCGATTTTTCACATAAACTAAGACCATCAACTATTCCAGAAAAGGCATTTGCTACATCAGTTTTGGCTTTATTATCATATTCAACAGCTATTTCCTTTGCTTTATGAAGCTCCAGAACTAAACTCAATGCAAGAATCAAAAATTTTACATATTTAGTATCCTGTCCTTGATTCAAAATATTAGCACCACTGCTTTGAAGAAGCTGCAAAATATATGCAACGGATCCACTATTAAACTCATACTAGAGAATTGATGCAGGAATACCAGTCAGTGCAGCAATGAGTCTAAAATAACTATTATGGACTTAACAAAACTAATATATAACTCAAACTAAAATATGCTGCTTCCAATATTAAGAGTACTTTTTTATTTGTCTTATTTATTTATTTACTTTTTATGAAAGAAGAATACATCAAATAAAGAAAAGAATATTACAATCAGTAACACACATTGCTCATTGCTACAAAGATTTTGCCTCTTTTCTATCCCACAAAACCAGCAAATATGGTTAAGAAAAATTAATTGAAGCTTGCATAGCAGACCCAATAAAGGGATCCATGAGTAATCCACTAATCCTAACTCAAATTGGGGGCGCAAAGCATCATATAACATGATATGAAATCAGATATTAAGGCATGAAGTAACAAAAAAGATTTATCATGAGAAGCTTCACGTCTTCAATGGTGAATGATTTTTTATTTTTTTTTTTTATTCTTTTAAATATGGATTCACATGAATACCAAATAAGTTGTCACATGGTATATAAATATATTGATATATTGATATTGATTGTGTTATCTTTTATTTTTTCTTGTTCATTTAAATTGACAAAATATTTTGTACTAGTGATTAATTTATTATCTTTTTTGCAATATAAATTATATCTAAGAATTAATATTTAATTGTTATTAATATATTTTTGAAAATATGCATTTAACTTTTAATTTTAATTTTATATTTTTATTTAATTATGACCAGGTCAATCGGGTAAATCAGTGACTCACCGGTTGAACCAGTAACTTAGTAACCCAATTATATGACCAGGTTAATTACCGATTCGATTCTAATAACTATGCCTATAAAAGTTGATGACAAAGTAATGATAACAGAGCCAATTAAAAAGCATGTTGGATTAGGTGCTCAAACACTTGAATTATTGAGCAAAATATGACAATGGTTACTTTACTCCTGAATTAGGTGTATGTTCTGCACACTTTGAATTTGCATTTAATGAAAAGTAATGAAGAAAGATACAAAAGAATACTAACAACTTTGAGATGAACAAACAAAAAGAAAAGCACTAGAGAAAAGAAATTAAAGAAGGCTTTAAAAACTAAAAAGACCTTAATTAATATTTAACTAACTACTGTTTGAAGCTTTAGGAGCTGTCCAATAATTCTTCACAGCAAATAAAAGTTTCTCTCTTTCAAGAGGCCCATCTTCATGGTCAACAATTTGACTTTCCCAATTCAAACCGTTGACTATACTCTTTACTTTTACTAATATATCAACATCATCTCTGATTATTACACTTCCTTCTGGCCTAAGAATCCTATCCATTTCTAGCAGAATGTCTTCTAATTCACATCTGCAACATACAAGTAGGTTAATCAGAATTTAAACAGTACTTGAATCTGTTAGATTACTTCAAACAATGAGCCAAATTTCCAAGATCATTTGTTAAAAAGGGACAACCATGTGTTATATAGTGTATATGATATTGAATTGAATATATAAATACCTTTGGTTGTAAAGGCTGAAGACTGAATCAGCATGAATTAAATCATAAGTTCTAGGATAAGTGGACATTGCTTCACACCTGCAACATAAGTTTAGGCCACAAGCAATTTAGACAATGAAGAAGAGAACATTATGTTAAGGAGATAAGGAAAAAAATAATGTTGTGCTAACCAATTATGGTATGTTCCAATCAATCCCCTTTCATAAATTGCTCCAAGTGTGTCAACCTTGGCTTGAACAGGAACCACATTCATGACCCAAACAGGGTACTCAACAAGAGAAGCAGCAAATCCACCCAAGTAAGCATTCATGTCAAGAAGGTTTCTGTATCTCCCAGCTTTACCTAGCTGACTGTTAACTTTCTTGTAATATGATATCCTTTTCTTCCATAATTGATTGTCCTTTATGAAGGTTGAAGGTGTAACCCCTTTTATGGTCTCCATGTAAATCCTTGGTGGGGTGGCTGTTAGCCTCTCTGGCCAATTCTCCAATGCCCCTCCTGCAGTTTCATCATTGTCTGACACTTCTGGCAGACGACTCAAACATGTCTTCATGTCAGTGTACCTGAATACAAACAACTCACCAAAATAAATATACAAAACACTTAAGAAGTAAATCACTATTGCTATGCTGATGTATCATAAGATATCATAAGTGAACATGACATGACAGGAAGATAATAAGTGAAAATTACCATTTAACAGTTTGTAACTATGATCTTCATGTAAATACAACTTCATATGAGTATTCGGTCTGATATATTGCTAGTGAATATGATATGACATGAAAGTAACTAAGAATAAAGTAGAAGGTGGAAAATTGAAGCAACATACCATGCCTTGTCAGGGTTATCTTGTGGGTGGCAAAAAGGCCTACTATTTTGAGAGCATTTCAAATGGTGTTTGGGTTTCTGCCAAATAGCAATATCACCCTTCTCTACAAGCTTCTTCCAACATAGACTTTGAGCCACCTTCTCAATTTTGGTCTGCTCTTCATTCAGATCCTCCTTTGTTCTTTCCCAACCTCTCCAATATCTCTTCCAATTGATGGGTGGCCCGGATAGGATCCAATAGCCTCCGGGCCGCAGAATCCGATCAACTTCATTTAGATAAACCCCATCTAATTCAACATTTGAAGGGAAATTAAAAACAACACCACATAAAACAACATATCTTGAGACAGTTGTGTAACAAGTGATATATAATAATAAGGTACGAACCATATTGAGCCCATGGAATTAGGCAGCGAGAGCAATGTGCCATGTCAAAAGCTCTAGAGGGAAATGGGAGCCTCTTAGATGCAAGAACACCAATAATGGCGGGAACACCTCTTTCAAGAGCAAACTGAACTTGTGCTTCGTGTGTGTCTCTTGGTGCTATTGACATTGTTATTATGTCACGGGATAGAAGATATGCTCCCCAACTTGCAACCTGAACCAACCATGCATAATTGCATATGCTAAACACATTAACCTTAAGATTAAATCAACATTAATTATGCAATTAATCTAAATTTGTCAAGAAAGTTAGTATAACGTGGTTAGTGGTGACCGACTAGACAAATGCCTCGTTCGTGGCAAGAATAATACTTGCTGATTATTAAAATATTCACCCTTCACATGTAATAATTAATTTAGTCAAAAGTACAACTATTACTAGAAATTAGGAGTGTGGAATCCTATGGCTTAGGTGGTACAGTATTATAGTAACGCCAGCCAGGTTCATTTTTATTTTTTTTAGAGGGAAATAATAATTAGGTTCTGAATATTTTGATCATGGACTAATTAATTTTTTAAGAAAAAAATTATTAATTTAGTTTTTTACAATGCAAACGATAGATATATTATGTGATTCTATTAATTTGTTACGTAAAATTTAAAAGTGATATTTATATGTATCATTAATTAATGTGACATATCTATTTATGAAAGATAGTTACGTAAATAAATATTTTTGGAACGAAATTTCACCTATTTTAGTAAGATTCATAATAAATAAAAAAACAGTTGATAAAAAATTATATGAAAACTTAAAAAATAATAATATTTTACTATTTAAAAATATATCGTTTTCATGTTCACGACAATAAAATATCTACTATTATAAATAATAAAATATTTTTTTTCCAAAAGTTAATTAGGTCGAAGTTAAAATTTTTAAAAATTTAATTCTCACTTTATTTTTAAATAAGAGAAAAAAAAGGACGAATTTTTCAGTTAGGATTTCGATTTTATATTTTTTTCTAAAAGAGACCATTATGGATTGCACATTTCAAGGCAAAAACACTCCAATGGAAATAAAAAACAGTATCATATTCATAAGCCTTACATACTTTTGTGCTTCCATGTTCCTTGGCCATGGATGGCCCCAAATAATTAAGAAAAAAAATAGCTTAGACGAATAGTAGAAAGTAGGAAGTGCATGCCATGATGCATATTAAAGTAATATTTTTTTATATATTTTTTAATTTAAAAATTAAAAGTGAAAAATAGTAAAATACTATAAAAATATAACCTTAATTTTAATCAAAATTATATAAACACCTTAGTTACCGTAATTATACTTACTAGTTCAAAGGACATAACATAGTACTGGCGGAATATTTGGCTTTTTACATAAACCATGGGTATGAATGATTAACTTGTGTGCTTCGTTTTCATTTCTTTTTCCTGTGATATAATCTTTTTGAAAAACATACACAAAATCCATGCTGGCATGAATCATTATTCCCCTTATGGAAAGCCATGTCTTCAGAAGCCAGTTACTGTTTTGGATCCACTCATTCATGTCAATAAAATTAAAACTGGCAAGTCCTTGATATTTGTGTGAGAGAAAAAATAACAAATGAAATAACGCTCCATTGAAAATATTTTAAAAAATAGATAAGTTATTATTATAAGGGTGTCGATATGTACCCCACCGGCGGGTACCCAACCCGATCCGCAGCGGGTAAGGTAGGGTGCAGGTAGGGTCTCGTGCGGGTCGGGTAGGGTGCGGGTTGAACTTCAACTCTACCGACCAACCCACACTCTATATATGTTTATATTATATACTTATATAAAAATATATTTTAAGTGGATGTTGAATGAAAGACCTCTCACTAAATGTAAAAGATTCTTAGCCACTAAAAGAAAATCATTAATTAATAATTTCATATTTTTTTACATAAAAATCAGTTCTATTTTAAATTATCATCAAATTATATAATAACGTTGTATATTTTTTGTAACTTGTGGGTAAAGTTGAGTATCCTCGGATTAAGAGCGGGTAGGGTTAGGATTAAGGTTAGGATATTTTCAACCTGTAGATAGGGTAGGGTATAATTTATATAAAAATCTCAACATAGGATTAGGGTTGGATCTAAACCCTACTCTATCCTACTCATTACTACCCCTTTATATAAACTTATTTAAATTAGATCTATATGTAAAACCTTGCAGAAATCTATTTGTTACGTCAAATTCTTAAATAAAAATTAGATTCATAATATATTAATTATTAATATGTTAAATTAAAAAATGATTAAGTTTAAAAAATTAATATTTTTATTAAAATATAATCTGTATTTAATTAATAAAAAATAAATAATTTTATATTATTAAATATAATTTTATATTATAATAATTAATTAATGACTACAAATTACAAAATTTGATAGCTGAACACTCCTCCTAAAAAATATAGTAAAAATATATATATCTACGCGCAAAACCCTCCCGGGTGAAGACAAACCGAACGCCCTCAGAATTTGAATTTTGGAATCTATATAGCATTTAGTATTTGAAATATATTTTTAATTTTTAGTCAAATAATCCGTTCATAGTCCCTTCCCTTAAGTTCCAAAAATAGTGAGGAAAACTGGAAAACGTTACAGTCTCAAGTTGAAGACCATGACCCTTTCCTTTTCACAGTAAAATGCAGTAAAAGCCCCATTCAGTCCCAACTAAATTCTCTCCTACCTCCTTTCAGACCTCATTTTATTTTTTTTATTGTTTTAATAACAATATATATTTATAAGAAAGGAAATCTTTTGCAACTATATAAAGTAAAGTGTTGGTAACAAAAATTAATATGTACATTGAATTTCAAACTCATTTCTTATTTTGACAATGTATAATATATACGCGTGTTTCCCATTTTATTACCTCAAATCCGCATAATTATCTTCTACCTATGTATCAAAAGTCTATCTAATCTTTTTTTGGTGGAATTGCCGTAAGCTTTGGCTGAAATTGATGATGAAAAAAAAAAAGGAGAATTTTAAATAGTTTTTTAATTAAAATAAAAAATTGTTTTCTATCCTATAAATAAAAAGAACAAGAAAATGAAAGTAAATATATAGAGATAAAAACAAGACAAGTTTCCTTTTCTTGTTCGAAAATGTTTTTCTCACCATGATTCATGAAAAAACGTATTTTTCTTTTAGAAAAAGTTAAAAGTAAAAAAGGGTAGCGTGTACGTACCCCACAGCCAGTATCAACGGCGGTGCGAACGGAACCATGTTTGAGATCAATCAACTTTCCAATGTCGTCAATGTACTTATCGGCGCCGTTGGGGAACATGGTGCCGCCGCCGGGGAACCTGAACTTGTCGCCGTCGTAACGGATCCAGTTCTGAACGGCCTTCTCCACCGTGAGCTCTCTGTGAGGCACGTTGGCGTACCATGCCACGTCCCTGCTCGAGGGCCATGGAAACGGGTTCTTGTAACCGTGCGGCGCCGGAATGCGACACTTCAAGACTTCCTTCTTCGAAGGGCAGTGTCTCTCTCTGTAAATCATCTTGTCACGGGGGAAGCGGAGAGAGCGAGTGTGGTCCTCGCAGGGGGTGTATTCGCTGAGCTTCACTGGGCATGACGGGTAGTGTTTCGAGGTGGCGGCGGCGGCGGTTGTGGTGGTTGTGGGGAAGGTGGCGTTGTGGTGGGAGGTGAAGTCTAGGTGGGTGGGTTTTCTGGGAGTTGTTGATGTGCGGCTGGTGGTGGTTGTGGGGTTTTGAATGCAGGTGGGGAGGGTGGTTTTGGTGGTGGTGGTGGTGGTGGCGGCGGCGGAGGAGGAGGGGGTTTGTTGGTATGAGCCGAAGAGGTAGGAGATGATGCAGAGGAGTGCTACGAGGGTGTAGAGGTTGGTCTTCTTGCAGGTGGTGGTGGTGGTGTGTTTGGAAGGTTTTGAGGTTGGGTGGTAGGACGGTGGCGTGGAGTCACCGCCGGCCATGGTGGTGGAGATATATGTATGTGTATTAATGTGCGTGTTAGCGTATTACTAACTTACTCTTTATATTGGGAGCAAATGGAGATTTGGGGAAAAAGAATAATATATACAAGGGAAATCATAAAATATTAAATACTATTTTTTTATTTCTATTTTTGTTAATATTATCTTATAGGAAACATTTTAAGTGCACCGCGGAGTACCGGTGCACTAGTTGTTTCAACAGTTGATTTCTATTAATATATATTATATATATTTTTTATAATTCAGATCAACGGTTAAAACAACTGGTACACCGGTATTCCTGGTGTACTTGAAATGTTTCCTATTTTATATAATTTTTTTCGTTGTATATTTGTATTGGATTAGAAGTAACAATAGCTAACTAATTTGAGTTGGTTGAGTAGTCAACTCACTCGTCTATTTAAGTAAGTGTTATTTCGTGACAAATTAATTTTTGACCATTACAGATCGAAAGATAATGTAAGAAACCCAAAAAAAAGTAACAATAACTAATTTAAGACTTATTATACTTTTTTCTAATGTAATATATTAGTAGATTAAAGAATTTATTTTTCTTTTTCAAAGATAGAAAAATTTGAACCTACAATCTCTAAGCAATATTCTAAAAACTGGTTTGAACCGACCGATCGAACCGGAAATTATTAACAAATATGGTTCGAATAGAAGACAAAATCGCCAAATTTAATAATCGAAGTTAAACCGTCGGATTGGCCGAAAACCGATTGGTCGAATCGAACCGTGATTCGGTCGGTTTTTTTAAATTTTGCAAAAAACGTTGCGTTTTGCCCACAGATCCAGAAAGTCAGAAACGAACCCTAGCCTTCAGTCTTCAATTCACTCAGACACCACTCTCGAGCCTCCACCCTGCAGCCATCCACTCTCACCTCTCGCACTCAGTGGCCATGCATGCAGTCCCCACCTCGAGCTTCCGGCGCAACCTCCGTCCAGCCACCGCCACCGTCGCAACACCTCTGTCGAAGTCACTCACCGTCGCAAGTTTGTGGAGCCAGCTTGGAGCTTCGCGCAACCCTTTCCGTCGCGAAGTCAGCCGTGGAAATCGCAGCCACCGCCACCACTCCTTGCCGTCGCACAGTGTCGTCCTAAGTGACGTGAAGCCCTCCCCCCCCCCTCTCGAGTCCCATTCCTAATTCCTCAGTCTCGTACATACTCTCATTATTTCTCCCCAAAATACAACCCTAGCCTCCATCGCGCCGCCGTTGGTTACACTGTCGCCGCCTGGTTCGTCGTGGTCGTTCTTCAATCCTCCTGTTTTGTCGTGCTCGAAGGCCCTTCCATTCCCCCAATGCCAATCCTCCTACTGATTGATGATAAATTGATACCGATAAATTGTTACTGGTTTGTACATGCTTTTATTTTTTTCTGTTGTTAAATTTTGTTAAAGTTTCTTGATGATAAATTTTGTGCTCATTGCCTAAAGGAATACTTGTATCACATAGCTCACTACTATTGCCTGCTGTTCGTGTTTATTTTTTAGTTCATAAATTATCAAATTATATTGATTATTGAATGGCTCTGCTCACTACTGCTATGCTGTGTTGTACTCTGATTTGTGTCTTCTTCGCTACTATGCTGTGTTTTTTGGCTCTGTTATTCACTGCTGAGCATTTTTGTGTTTAATTAAGTCAATTAAAACTATGCTTTGGGCTTAATTGTTCTTATATTGTTAAGTTAGTTAATTCAGCATATGTTCTGCTATGCTGTTGTTGTGCTGATGTTTTGTGTTTTGTGATTTCTTTGCGTAGTGATGTGCTGCTAGAAACTGAATTACTGCTATTTGGTGTGTGTTTGTGTTGGTTTTACTGTTTTGTGATTTAATTATGCTTAGATGGTGACTGTCTTTATGATTATTTATTTCAGTTATGTAGGATTTTGTGATTTCTTTTTGCATAGTGATGTGCTGCTGGAGATTGAATTGCTATTTTGTGTTTGTGTTTTACTGTTTTAACACAAACACAAATTTTAATAACAGTTCACACATATATCCATATTTGTTAAATTTTTGAAACTTGACAAGTTTGAGGTCTTTGTGGATTCCCTGGATTGTAATTTTTTTTTTGTGGATGATAAATTATAAAACTGGTGAACAGATATATACTATATTACGGAATCAATAAGCAAACTGAAAGCAGGAGGATATATATTATTCCATTCCTTAATTTATGACTCCATCCAGAATTAATGGTATGCAGCATTAGTATCAATAACATTGTGATTTATGGCAGATTTTGATGATTGATAATAAATTTGGATTTTGGCATTTTATGTTTGGTTGTTTTTTTTTTTTTTTTTTTTGTTATTTGACTTTTGAGTTTGTATTTGAGTAAGATCATAACATTCTGTTTTATGTAGTACTTTAATTTGGATGATATTTTTTAAGGTTTATATTAGACTATAATTATGTTTTAATGTGTTTATTTATTATTTTATTATAAAACGATTTTTTCGGTTCAACTACGATCAAACCAATTGAACTAATAAACCAATAATTAAAGCGGTTCGATGACCGGTTCGATTTTCAGAACCTTACCTCTAAGTGAGGATGGGAATAAAAGAATTTATAATTATATGACGGTAAAATAATACATGTATAACCATTTAAACAATAATAACACATTTTTTTAATTTTTTTTCTTCTCTACGTCTTTATTCACAACTTTTTAAATAATAATTATAAAAAATAGTATTCGTATGATATATAAAAAATTGTTAAATATTCATTTATAAATATATATTAAAAAATTAAGTATAACATGTATCGTTACATTTTAACATTTTATTAGTTTGCTTTCTTTTCATTTTTACATGGGAATGATTAAACATATTAAACAAAATTAAGATACTATTACACTTATGTTTAATTTTTATTAATTAACGGAAACTATTCTAACATGATATATAACCTAGTCAAAATATATGAATTGTATTTTTTTTATTAAAATTAGGGGTGTGCATGAGCCGGGTGAAACCGGGTTTGGTGTGACCCAGACCCGACCCGAAACATATACCGGGCCTATTTTTAAGACCCGAACCCGACCCTAGACCCGATAAAACCTATACACTTTCGGGCCACGATTATACCGGGTGAAAACCGGGCCGTTAACATTATATTACCTTGATACCTTCTTGTAAGTTAGCATGTAAAAATATCCAAATTTTCAAGACTCCAATCATTATTTGACATGGTAAAATTCACTTAGAAATATATACTAAGAACCAACTCTTCTCTAAAATTAAAGCATAACGATAATCAATACTAATATTGCCTAATAACACCAAATATTTAAATCAATACAAATAACACAAGATTATGCATTAGTCTAAAGTCTTATGCATTTTAAACATAAAATATTAACTTATATTCTTATATATAATGACTAATAACACAAAATATTAAAGCTTACAACACTTAAATTTCACATAATAATAGCCATCATCCATCACTAATAACACAAAATATTAATTATATATGATGACTGGGCCACCGGGCCGATTTCGGGTGACCCGAGCTATGGCCCGGACTCGACCCGAAATTATGACTTGGTCTATTTTTGAGACCCATACCCGGCCCTAGACCCGATGAAATCATACCAAATTAGCCCCTAAAGTGTTCGGGACCGGACCGGATCTTCGGGCCGGGCCGAGCCATGCACACCCCTAATTAAAATTACATTGTCTTCACTGACGATGGTTTTAATTTTACTTCAAATAGTTTTTCAAATTTATATATCTAGCAATTAAATACTTAATACAAGATTTAAAACAACTAAATAAAATTAGATAGTCCAATTTTCACAGTTTAATTTATTTTATTTTATTTATTTTAGGTTTAATTAAGATTTGACCCATTTTTATTTTAGTAAACTTATGAGTTAGAGTCTAAACTTAAAAAGTATAAAAATCTCTAAATTAATCTTGTAGTCACTTTTTTTTTTTGATAAATCAATTTTTTTTTTATTTTTTTTGAAAAATTTAGGTGTGAATAAAAAAAGTAGAGTAATTTTCTTAACTGTTGCATCAAAAAATCATATTGAGATAAACACTTTTCTTTCTTTAATTTTCATCTTATTTTGGTTTTGTTCTTTATCAAAGAAAAAAATAAAATAAAATGAAAGGTGAAAACAACATTAGAATTTTGTTTATGTATTGGTTTAATTACTCTGTTGGTCCCTATAGTTTCGCGAAATTTTCAATTAGGTCCATATATATTTTTTTTTCTTTCAAGCAGGTTTCTGCACCAAATTTTTTTCAATTAGATCCCTCTTGCTAGTAATTGGCTTAATTGTATAGGAACTAAACTAAAAAAAATTTAGTGCAGGAACTTAAATAAAAGGAAAAACAAGTATAGAGACTCAATTGAAAAAAATTTTGATACAGAGACCCAATTAAAAAAATATATATATGGACCTAATTGAAAATTTTGCGAAACTATCAGCACTAACAGAATAATTAAACCTTATGTACTTATATAATGTTGAAAAATAATTCGAGTGTTAATACTTAACACCAGTATAATATTTTTTATTCTTTTTTTTTTTAATAAAAAGATATTTAGTTTTCAATGAATTTTTGTTTGTATTTATTAAAATCATTTGGTACATTTATTTTATTAAATTATTTGATTTTTAATTAATAAAATTAATAATTCACAAAAATAATATATCTAATATGGACAAAGTCAAATTCGTTATACTTAAATATATTTCTTCTACTTATAGTTTGAAGCGAATTATTCAAGTTCGATAGTTTAATCAAATAATATATAATAGTTAATAATTAAATATTTATTATTATATGTATTTTATCTTAATGCGTATTTTATTTATTTAGGAGACTAAGAAAGTAATATTCCAAACTATTTTTTAAAATTATCAAATTAGTCTTTAATATTTTAGAATATTAAATATATTAACCTTTAATAAAAAAGAATAATTTAATTTATAATATATTTTATAAAATTTAGTTATTATGTATTTTTTAGATAAAAAATAATTAAGATTATTATTAATAAAATATTTTAAATATATATTTAATAAATATAAAATAAATACATTAAAAATTTAAATTTTTATATTTTTAATAAATAAAATTAATTTATAATATTAACATATACTGATAAGAGACAAGATAGCTAAATTCTATCCGATAAAGTGACAAGCTTCGTTTACTTTTCTAAAAATAATTTAATAAAAGAATTATATTTCTTTTATCTCGAATCTTCACCGTCTTTCACCCCGCCAATTTCAAGATCAATGTCTCTGATGGTGATTCACCTCCATCTCAAATGCCAAGATAGGTCTATGCACATTGTGCTGTGGTCAGTTGATTGTTGATTCAATCACTAAGAAGCGGTAAGTTCAGAATTTTAAAATCATAGCAACATTCTCTAAAATAATCCTACGTAAAAAATAAAACGTGGCGTCACCTTTTAATTAGTGCCTCCAGTAAAATTTTAAGAATTTGATTATTGCGTTGAATGGCTGCTTTAATGATTCAGTAGTCTAATTTTTTTGGTGATTGATTTAGTAGTCTAATTGAGATTGAACTATAATTAATTGAGATTGAACTATAATTAAATTGATTTAATTTAATATATAATAAAATTATAAAAAATATAATATATAATTTTAAATATTTAAATTTATATATTTTTAAACTAATAAATTTTAAAATTTGATAATTTTACACAATAAATTATTTATAATTTATCATTAAAAATTTATAAATAACTAAATATATATAAAAGTTTATAAATTTTAATATTTTTTTAGTTGCTCAATATTTCTAAAAATGAATATATATTTAATTAATTCTATGTGCAAGGAATGGTGAAACATAAGAGAATAATGGGATAAAAAAAATAAAAATAAATGATAGCAACTTAGGAAGCTGCCTAAAAAGCACCTCAATTAATCATCCAAAGTAAGAAGATTTTAACTAATCATACTATTATATATTTATATTCTACCCCACAATTTAAAGAAAAAGTTACCAAATCTACTACACATTTAATAATTAAGCGTGTTTCTTTGGAATGAAGTATAAAGCCCCATAGAACTTGGCTTAGAGCATGAAAATGTGAGATAATACACTTAGGCCAATTAAATGTTTATATATATACATAAAAAATATATCTAGTAAAAATAAATTTTATATATGAAATATGAGAATGTAATTATAATTGTTACATTAAATTTAATGACAAGATAATACGATATTTTTCTTGTATGTTGTAGTATGTTATTGGTGAGATGATACATATATAATGGGTTTGAATAATTTTATTGTGATTGAGTTGGTATTTTTTTATTTATGTGTCTTTTCTTTTGTAATTATGTTCAATGTTTTTCTTATGAGTTATAGTATATTGTTGGTGAGGTAATACATGTATGATGAATTTGAATAATTTTATTGTGATTGAGTTGGTACTATCATGTGGTAATTATTGTGAATTTGAGACTCATATAATACTTTATTTTTTATTTTTAAATATAAAATATATAAAAACAAAAATATAAGTATTTTTTATTTATTAAAATTAAATATTATACAATAAAACTTTTATAATATTAAAAAATATATTAAAAATATATTTTAAATTGTAACATAAAAATATAAAATAATTAAATTTTATTTTATATTATTTAACGAATAATTAGATTATTATATTTAAAACTTATTAACTAATTATAATATAATTTTTTACTAAAATATTTGTAAAAAATAATTTATTTAAAAATTATATATATAAAAATATTAACATTTTTTTCAATATTTTAAAAAAAAGTTGAATAAATAATATATTTTTAAATGCATGTCTACCAATTATATATTCATTTATAATAATAGAATTTAAACTAATGAAACTTACGTAATTAAAAAATTGTATACAAAATTAGGTTATTGCAAAAATATAATCACACATTTATTAAATAATTGAAAAAAAATAATTATACTCATGTATATGGGTTTGTCTAAAAAAATTGAAAAAATAAAAAAATTAATATTTTTATGTATTATATATAATTTTTAAAATAAATTATATTTTAATAAATATTTTGTTAAAAAATTATATTATATAACAATATATTTAATAAAAATCGTTAGTTAATAAATTTTTGAATATAATAATTTAATTATTTGTCAAATAATATAAAATAAAATTTAATTATTTTATATTTTTATGTTACTGTTTAAAATGTTATTTTAATATATTTTTTAATATTATAAATTTTTTTTTACATAATAATTAATCTTAGTAAAAAAAATACTTATACATTTTGTATTTATATGTTTTATATTTTTTAGAACAAAAAATTTTTACTTTCGTATAATAAAATAAGTGATAACTTTTTAATATGTATATTATCTATGAATTTTTTTATATATTAAATAATTATTATAATAATAATATAATAATATTAAAATCAGGTAATATATTATGTTTTACTCTTAAATTTAATAAAATATATTTTTAATAAACTATATATGATGAAATATTTTGTGAAGGATATTTGTATATTAAATTTTTTAATATATATATAAAAGTCTTGTCAAGTTAAAGAATAAAAAATTTAACTAGCAAAATAAAAAAAATATTTAAAAATAATAGAAAATAAATATGACTTTATTTTATATTTTTTAATTATTATTAAAATAATTAGATGATATTAAATATAATAAATATTTAATTATAATATTATATATATAAAATTATAAATCTTAAATTTAAAAAATAATTTTAAATTATTATCTATTTAATATTATCATAAAATAAATAAGAATAAAAAAAACTAGAAAAAAGAGTCATATGGTGACACACACACTTATATATATATATATATATACACTATTACATACACATATAATACAAATATGTAGTTGACATATTATTTAACTTTATGCATATTTAAATAAATTATATTTTTATAAATATTTTGATAAAAAATTATATTATATAATAATATTTTTAATAAAAATAATTAGTTAATAAATTTTAAATATAATAATCAAATTATTCATCAAATAATATAAAATAAAATTTAATTATTTTATATGTTTATATTGCAGTTTAAAATATTTTTAATATAATTTTTAATATTATAAAAAAATTTGTATAATAATTAATTTTAATAAATAAAAAATATTTATTTTTTATATTTATATATTTTATATTTACTTATTTAAAAATAAAAAATTATATTATCATTTAAAATATTATATATTAAAAAATATTTATTTATATATTAAAATATTTTATATTTATTAAAATTTATTAATATTCTTTTTTTATATTAATTTTTAATTTTTATTTAATAAAATTTAATAGTATATATAAATGTAACACATTCAATATTCACGTAATTATACTCATCTTAGACATTCTCTACATATTATTAAAACTTGTTAATTTCTTATGCTAATAATAAAGAGAAGGTCAGAAGGGTACGGGTATGTGAGCAAGTGAGATATGAAATGGAGAATGCGAGGGGACCACTTCTAGAGAAAATAGAATGCAAGTGGGTGTTGCCTAATCGGTGACTTTCAGATTTCTTTTAATTTTTAAGTAAACAATTGCGTATATATACTAATATGGTTTTTAAATCTATCTTTAGATTGAACAATTCCTCGAAAGTAATTGGTTAAGGATTCGATTAAAATTTATTGGGTGTATAGAAAACAATACGTTGAGAAAAATATTCTTACTTAACAGCTTTCTTTTCAGAATTTTTTTTAAATAAATAATTTAAATATTTTATTTACGAATATAAATAATTTAAATATAATTTATGATTTTATATTTTATTATTTATCTTATTTATAATATAAATAAATTAAAGTTGGTGTACAAGAAATATTTCACAAATTTTTGACAAATGATAATGTCGAAGATAATAATAAGGATCATGTTCAGATTGATTTTTGTTGCTTTTATTGTTTGAGTACTATTTTCTGTCGCTCCATTTTAATTGTGTTGAGCTCGTTTGTTCAAAAAAAATTAATTATACACATATTTAGTTTATATTATAAACGAAATAAGACACTTACATCTATGAATATATCAAAAGTATAATGTAAACACATGTTTGTAACATAACTTATTTCATTTAGACAGTAAATAAGATATATACATAATTCATTTACATTTTAAATAAGATAAGTTTAAATCAAGTCTATATAAGAAGTCGTTTACAACGTTTCTCATTTGTTACTTTCAACACTATGTCACTTTTTTTCTTTTTTTTTTTCAATATATTTGAGTTAGTTGCATATTAAAGTATGTGCAGATGTATGAGGAGACGACATCAACTGACTTAACACGACGTGACATATTGCTGGAGCGATTAATTTTGAGATTATTGTTGCTATTTTCATTTTTTAATAAAAAATCCTAGAGTTATTATAGTTAAAGTAGTTTGATTGCTTTATGATTGTAAGATACATAATTTAAAATAGATATTGTGTTAGTTACATGATATAGGATAGGTTAATTGTTAGTTTAGTTTTTATTAGTTGTTGGTATTTATTTTTGGTAATCTGTTTTACTAAATATTGGTTAGAATTTTTTTAATAAATAGTTTAAATATTTTATTTAAAAAATAAATGTATGGCAATAGATTTATTATATTTTAAATAATTATTTAAAATTTTATTTCAATATGTATACTAGGAATTAAATTTAATAATTTTATAAAAATTATTAAATTATGACATTTAAAATAACTGTTTATTATATTTTAAATTTTTTTAATTTTGTAATTTAATTTTTTATTTTATTTTTAAATATCTCATTTAATTTATTTTTTATTTTAACAGCTTTTACTTTTTAAGTGAGTTAGCCACACTCTTATATCACCGAATGCCATTTTTCTTTACTTCAGAAAGATTGATTTTGGCAGCACGGTGCAGTTCAAAAACTTTGTATTTCACAATTTTTTGATTTATGTATTCATGGAGTGTTGATATTCGGAAATCCATACTTTGTTCATGTCTTGAAGTGATACCATTTAAACAGAAATAGAGACATTTACATTTGTAATAAAAAAAATTTTAAAAATACATAAAAGAACATCCATTTAGTGCATGTTTGGGCGTTATTATTTTGTTAAAAAAAAATCTTTTTTCAATGAAAAAATATCTTTTTTTATTTTTTAACGTGTTTGGCAAATTTCTAATAGTAAAAGTAAAAGCACTAGTAAAATCAAAAAAAGATCTTTTTTGAGAAGTTGTAATTTACATCTTTTTTTAAAAGATCTTTTTTCCTTAAAAAAAAGATGTTTTTCATATAATAAATGAACAAAAAAGTACTTTTATACTGTTATACCCAAACATAATTGATAGATAAAAAGACCTTTTTACATGAGATATCCAAACATAAAATTACTTTTACTTCTCTATAAGATCTTTTAAAAAAAGATAATTAAAAAAAAAGATCTTTTTTTAAAAGTTCACCCAAACAAACCCTTAGTATGAAAAAGAAACATTATAATACTTAGCAAAAAAAAACATCCATATATATTAACTCGTAGAGATTTTGGATTCATCCAAAGATATTTAGCTAATTTTTAGCTAATACCTTTTTGGTTCCTAGCATTGCTCTAAATAATATAAAAATGATTAATTTTATTATGTGAGATAACTCTCTCTCTTTCTCATATTAAGTTTTTAACCAAAAACTAATTGCTTAGTGTTTTCACTGAGATTATCAACTACTATGAAATTCTATTGTTGGCTATTCATTCTTGTAACAAAAACAATGATCCTAGTAGTTGTTATTCAACATATTTTTGGGTATTCATAATGAGATTTAGAAAAATTATACTCTGTACGATAAACACAACTTGTTAATAAGATAAGTTATATATAGATTCACGCTCATATTTAAAAATCATATCAAACTCAATTTATATAGT
Source organism: Arachis ipaensis (assembly GCF_059453495.1). Classification (NCBI taxonomy): domain Eukaryota; kingdom Viridiplantae; phylum Streptophyta; class Magnoliopsida; order Fabales; family Fabaceae; genus Arachis; species Arachis ipaensis. Next base: position 157,452,288 of record NC_142440.1, on the reverse strand, counting down.
TATACTAAAACAGGGACTTTAGATTAACAAGTAAGCTAAATCCAAATAGTTGTTGTTAATAGCCAAAATTTTCTACTTTTCTTCATGAATGAGTAAAGAGCTTACAGTAGTAGTGAAGTCAAACTCTAATCTTCGAAAATCCTTTAAATGCAGTGAAATTACTATTGAATGAAGTACATTAACAATATAATGGACTTATATATATATATGATCCCTTATAATTAATTATATCCATCCCCCTCTAATAATCTGTTTATATAATTTGGTTATTAAATAAATATATAAATAAAACATTATACAAAATAATATTATTTACGTAGAATGCACCAAATAAATTGGTCCAGTACATATTGTCCTGGAAAAATAATCCCCTGTAACGACCTTTGGCCTAAAAGAAAAAAGTGTCACATGATCCTCTAATATATTATAACAAATCAGATTGGTTCAATTGGTTTATATGTTTGACCTGCTTTATCAAAATTTTAATCGTTTTACTGCAATTAATTTATAGTTTGAATCGATTAAATAATTGATTTAATTTTCAGAGTTATAATCATTTTTATGCATCTTTTTATTAATTTAAATTTTTGAGAGAAATAATATCATAATAACATGATATTAAAATTTTTATAATAAAAAAATATAGATTTTTATCTTTGTTGAATTTAAAAAAGACATAAGACGAATTAAAAAAATATTTATGTAAAGATTCACACAAAACCCAAAATCAATTTTTGTGAGAAGAGAAGTATTAGAAATAAAGAAATATTCAATATTCATTAAAATTTTTTATTTTTTATCATTATTTTTAGTCATTAATTTAATTTTTTTAATATAATAATCCAACAACATATTTTTAGTCCACACTTTTAAATGTTTCGCAGCGATTTAAAATCGCTGCAAATCCCTAAATCAACCGCCGCTAGCCCGCTATTCAGTGCAGTCTCGGAGATAAGTGTTTTGGCGAAGTTAAACGTATAATGTGCTACTTACTTGCTGTATTTTATTTTAGTTGTGCATAGGAATAGGATCTTGAGTAATATGGTCGAGTTTGCACTATGGATCTTCAACGTCTGGCTTTAGTAATCTCTTAGTTGACTTGGACTAAATTAAACAACTGCTACTTCTATATATGGGGTAAAATTAAATAATCAATATTAATAAGTTATTATTAATTTTTTTAATTATACAAAATTATATTTAATAATGTAAAATTATATATTTTTTTAATAATTAAATATTAACTAAATTTTAATATAATGAAAAGTATTAACTTCTGAGACTTTTTCTTAAACAAATAGTTAGTAACTGTGAATCTTCTAACTAGCATTCTTGCATGCAAACTCATATATTAAAAAGTAAGAAAACGTGAGACTTAGCTTACATCACATTTAACTCATCAAATTTTAAAATATCGTATTATTAAATATATATATATATTAATTTGTATATCTATTTAATAAAACGGTATTTTAAAAGATCTTTCAACAATATATAGAATATAGAATATAGATCTTGTTATAATGTTATTTATGTTTCAGTAAGATCTTGCTTAGTGAGAGTCAGATCCATATATACATACATCTGAACTAAGATATACAGAGGGCAGCATATGGTAAATTGGATTTTTCAATAAAGGCGTCCTTGTTGATTATGAGAAACTGTGAAATCTAACTTTTAATTAGACAATATTAATAAATTTTAAAATTTAAATTTATAATTTAAAATTTAAAATTTAAAGTTAAATATTAATAATTTAAAATAAATAAAATAATTTAAAAAGTTAATTATCTAATACTACCCATAGAATATTACTTGTCAAAGATTAAAAAAACAAACATAAAATTGCCATCCCTAAATAAATTACTATTTGTTTTAAAAGTATTAATTGTCTAATAAAATAGCATATATACAAATTAATGGAGGCATGCATTTCGAAGCAAATTCCAAAACTTAGATCTAGGAAGGTGGAGTGCCTCAAATTGCCGTTGTCTCCAAGCACTAAATTAGTTATTCAATCCACATACGTTTACGAATATCTAGGGTTATTTATTTATTTTTTTTAACTTGTCAAACCAAAAGGTATCTATATTAACTTACTACAATATTATTTTTATGAATTAAAAATGGTAATAAAGATATATTTATGATAATTATTAGTAAAATCATATTCTTAATTAATTAACCATTTATGGACTTTTTAGGATTTGACAAAGTGGCAAACGGATAATTAAGACACTCATTAAGAATTAAATCTAAAACATTTTGATGTTTGCGTGTAGGGTATATGCTACTATTATAGCATTTTGAGATCACTTGCACGATTTTCTTTTTCTATAATTATAATGATGATAATAATGATAATTAAATGTCAGCATTTCTATTTTTATGGAGATGACGCCACGACCTTGTGTTATGTATGTTACTATATTTATGTGACACATCTTTGTTGAATATGAAAGTATTAAAGGTCCGTTTGATTTTAACAAATAGGATAAAATACCGAGAATAATATATAAATGATAAAGATATAAAAATTAATATTTTTATATTTTTTATGATAAATTAAATGTAAGATAAATAAATAATAAAAATATAAAATTATAAAAAAGTTAATAAAATAATAAAAAAAATAAAAAAAATATTTTTTTTAAGTTATGAATAAAATTCAAATTTACAATTTTAAGTAGGTGAATATAAAAAAGATTATACCGTTTAAATTATAATTTATTAAAATAAATTGTATTTTTTCATATAATATTTTTATAACATAAAATATACTAATTTAATATTTTAAGATATAATATATTTATTCGTATCTTATTTATTAAATACGATTTTGTGTTTTTATATTCAAATCTTGTCATGGTATACAAACCAGCCTTGTTACGTCCATATCTGACATGCATGAAGCACACATGTGTCATGTGTCAATGAAGTCACGGGCGGCATTGTCTTGTCCCCTTCCCTACAATCTTATTTATATGTAAAGTATTTTTTGTGAGGACACTACTAATGTTGAAAGGAAAGAAAAAGAAACGTATCGAAGAGGAAAAACAAATTAAATCAATCAAATTTTGCATCTATTGAACAAAGATCACGTAGTTCTAAACACTAGTTTCAAGTATACATAACAATTTTTTTTGGTTTGTTTATATTAACCTTCTAATAAATTAAAGAAAAATTTTATGGTGCCTATAAAGCTTATGTCCGATTTATCTAAAAAGTAGGAGATGAAAGGGTGAATCTATCTCACCATTTATATTTGTATCAAGTAGTTGAAAAATTAAACATGTGAAAAGACACCTAAATTAAAAAGTATATAAGTTTTATTTTAGAATTCAAATAGTAAAGAATAATTTAATTTTGACATTCTAAAAGCTTAAGTAAAAAATTCAACCTTATAAAATCAAATTTATTCATAGTTTATAACACATCATTTTTACAACGCATGTTCATCCTTCCATCACATCTTCCAATAATCACTTTAATTTCCTTCGTCACAAAAAAAAAATGTAGGGGCTCAACTTCATGTGACTATATATGAAAAATTAAGATGGAGAATGTTACGTGTATATATACACACACAAAATAACTTCAACATGGTATATAAAATCAATGAGTTAGTTAAAACGCTAGAATATTTTGAAGTTGTTGTTAGTAACTACTAACTAACTAGGAAGTACTGCACTCTTCTTACAAACTAAAATAGATAGAAAGAATTAACGAATTAAATCTCAAAATGGTCTTTGAGATTGGCGCCATGCACGTTTTTGAGATTTTAATTGCACCAGTTACGTATCTGAGATTGAAAAAAGTGTACCATATTAGTCCTTGACTCATTTTTTATTAACGACGTGATGACATAACTTGATGGACTGTAAGTGACACGTGTCACTCTATAATTTGGTCACGTGTAATGATATAATGATGTGGTGACTAGTGACACGTGGCATGCTGATGTGGATGGTTGTGCCACATGTCACAATGTTATTTGGCCACATGTCCGTTTGTGCCACGTGTCACAACAGTATTCGTCCACGTGTTGTCCATTATGTCATCATTATAGATGCACCAAATTAGTCCCTCACTTTGCATTAAGTGACTCATTTTAGTCTCTAAAATTGAATGTCGTGCACCAAACTAGTCCTTTCACCAATTTTTTCTCATTTTTTAAAATTTAAAATTTTCAATATCTTTTCTATTTTTCATATATTGTTTAAATACAAGTGCTTTCATAAAAAATTTTAAGATTTTAGTTTTAATTATATAATTTTTTTTAATAATTTAACATTGGTAAATTTTATAACATATAAGTATGTTATTATAAAAAAATAATTATATGATTATTAGACACATTTTTTTCATAAAAGACGTGTTTTTAACAAGAAATCAATAATTAAAATAAACGTCTTTTTTTGTTCTTATGAAATACACGTTTTCGTTATGTGTAAATGAGCTAGATTGAATGCACTTCAAACATCCTCGCTACCATCTCCGGCCTCTGCAGTCTAGACAAAAAAGGTCGAAGATGGTAATGAGGGAAGTTTGAAATGTTTTTATGTCAACTCCAAAACGGCAGTTAGGAATATCCACAAGAGAAAAAAATATTTTATAAAAGCACTAAAAGAGGTCAGAGATGGTAGTGAAAGTGCTTGAAATGCCTTCACGGCTTCACGTCAACTCTAAGTCGGTGGTTAGGGTATTCGCAAGAGAAAAAATATTTTATAAAAGCACTTTTATTTGATTAACATGTGAAAAAATAGAATTGAAATTAATGCATTAAAAAATATTGAGAATTTTGAATTTATAGAAAAAATGAGAAAAAACTGGTAAAAGGACTAATTTAGTGCACGACATTCAATTTCAGGGACTAAAATGAGTCATTTAATGCAAAGTGAGTGACTAATTTGGTGCATCTATAATGATGACATAATGGACGACACGTGGACAAATACTCTTGTGACACGTGGCACAACCATCCACATCAGCATGCCACGTGTCACTGGTAACCACATCATCATATCATTACACATGGCCAAATCATAGAGTGACACATGTCACTTACAGTTTATATCATCAAACCATGTCATCACGTCATTAATGAAAAATAGATTAGAGACTAATATGGTGCACTTTTATCAATATAAAAGACGTACATAGTACAATTGGAATTTCAAGAGCAATTTCAGTGCACAGGCCCATCTCAGGACCAGTTTGAAATTTAACTCAAGAATTAACACATGAATAATCATGTGTAACATAAATTATAAATACATTACAATATTATAAATTTATAATAACTGCACACATATAGAAGATATCATGTAACGTATATTTAAACATAGTATATATAGCATAATTGCTAATAGAAACCCATCATTCTCCAAGCTACAAAGTGAGTTATGAATTAAACAAAGGTGTTATGAGAAAAAGCAATAATTATAAGTTGGTTGCACTGTGGTGGCTTATGCTTGTTTTCATGGCTACTTCACCATGTATTGTACTATGTAACAAAGTTGTTTACATTAGGAAAGGTGTCATGGGCAGGGACATTGCCAGGTGTTCTCCGTTTGATCCCGGTTGCCGTCGACGTCTCCGTCCAATCAGACCCTACCGCCGTGGCTGCAGCCACATTTTGCGTTGTAGGACTGAGCATGATAAAGATAATTCATTTTTTCTATAATAAGAATAATTTTGTGGATCAACCCACCTCATTTGATGCATGAGGCAATCTTGTTTTGTTTGGAGGTTGATTGATTAAATCATCAAGAACTAAAATGGTGTGTGCTTCGGATTAATTTAAGTTGCTTAAGATTTTGAATGGAGTTGAAAATCATCAATGTTGCACATTTTTGGTACCTATACTAGAGTATGAAAATAGTGTAATGTAAATTGCAACTTTATTTGTGAAAGTTTTTATTAAGAATAACTTGATATATAATAATAAACACAAGGATAAGTGTTGAAAACTCAAACTTCATCTTGAGCATTAAAAAGTTTTAAAATTTTGGACTAATTGTCAAAAAAAAAAAAAAAAAAAAGCTTTTTGATTAGTAAACCGTGAAGACTGAAGACTAAGAATAGTTTGAAATTGGAAAAGTAGACAGGATAGGGTAAAAAACCATTACAAGCCAATGCCATTTAGAATTGACGTATATAAGCCAAACTGAAAATCGTTTCAATAATGCGCCAGATGTTATATTTATATAATTCGAACCAGTGTGGTTCGAACTGCATATGATAGTAATTCGAACCTGGGCAGTTCGAATTACCAGTTGATTGTTCTTCATAAATCGAACCAGGTTGGTTCGAACTAAGAATGCACCTAATTCGAACAAGGTTAGTTCGAATTACACACAGCACGCGTTTCTAAATAATTCAAATTTGACTATTAAAAAATTAAAAATTTATTAAAAAATTTTTATTTTATTTCATACATTAAAAAAAAGCTAACAAAATATTTAATTACGAGACTTCTTTAAAATATTTGTGATCTATCAATTCGAATTCCAGACAATACTCTTTTGTCCATTTTTAATAGCTCATGAATATTTTTTAATAAATTTTTTAATAAATTTATTTAAATTATACTACAAAAAATATTTTATCCTATGCAAAATAATTTAAAAAGAATGGCTTAAAAATGTTAAGAGTATTATAAAAATTTGTAATGTTCTAATAACTTAGATAAATATATGCATGTACTCAAATTTTAAATAAAATACTCTACATAATCAATAATAATTTAAAAATAAAAGAAAATATTTTATTTCATACAAAATAATTAAAAAATATATTTTGTGAGAATAAAATATATTTCGTAACATCTTTTTAAGCCATTTTTTTATTAGTAAACCGCGAAGACTGAAGACTAAGAATAGTTTGAAATTGGAAAAGTAGACAGGATAAGGTAACATAGTACAATTATTCAACCTTGGCTAACTCCTTTATACTCTGCATCATTACACTGTTGTTCTAGTAGTTCCTCCATGATGGAGTTAGAGGCATGTGCTGATAATGATAATAGTTCTTCTTGTTATGATAGAGAAGCTGAACTAATATCTTTTGAAGATTCAAAATCAGGTGTGAAGGGTCTTGTAGAATCTGGTGTCACAAAGATCCCACGCATGTTCTATTCACCAAACTTTGATGAAACCTCAACAACAGCAAGTGTCTCAAATCTGAGAAGCATCCCTGTCATAGATCTTCAAAACATACACAACAACAATAATAATAATAATCTTCTTCATGTTCAAGTTATTGATCAAATCAGAAGTGCATGCAAGGAGTGGGGTTTCTTTCAGGTGATCAATCATGGTGTTCCTGTTGATGTTCTTGATGAGATGATCAGTGGAATCCGTAGGTTTCATGAACAAGATGCTGGAGTAAGGTCATTATTTTACTCCAGGGATAAGAACAAGAATGTTAGGTATTTCTCCAATGGTACCCTTTTCAAAGACCCTGCTGCTAATTGGAGGGATACTATTGCTTTTGTTGCAAATCCTAATCCTCCAAATCCTCAAGAAATACCACATCTTTGTAGGTAATCAATCATGTTTCTAATTAATGCCAATTTTCTTGGGTGTTTTATGGTAATTTGACTAATTTCTTATGCTATTTTTGATGAATTGGTTGTTGTATACTTGTAGAGACATTGTGATAGAATATTTGAAGAGAATAAGGGAATTGGGGGTTACAATATTTGAGCTATTATCAGAGGCTCTTGGCCTTAATCCTTGTTACCTCAAAGAAATGGGGTGTGCTCAGGATCTTTTAATGATGGGTCAATACTATCCTCCATGTCCTGAACCTCAATTAACTATGGGCACTAGCAAGCACACCGATAGCGATTTCATGACAATACTCCTGCAAGATCAGATGGGAGGGCTTCAAGTTCTTCATGACAATCAATGGGTTAATATCCCTCCAGTTCATGGAGCTCTTGTTGTAAATATTGGAGATATTTTACAGGTAAATGCAAGCAGTGCATAAAAATTAAACTCATTATATTATTGATATGTAAATGGTCTCAATATTCTCGAGATAGCATATGGTTTATCTAACAATTAATTCAGAGAAAAATAAAGTTGAGTGCATTGTGTAACCAAATTAACAAAAGAATAATGATGTGGACATTCCTTGTTATGGACTTGTTAAATTTTATAACATTGATTTTATTGACTTGTTTGTTAGACAATGAAAGATGCAAATATTTTGTTATCATACTCACACTAACAACTCTTTTCTTAACTTCCCTTAATCCTCTAGATAATCAATTTGGTTTCTTAATTTCTTTTGATCATAGTTTAAATTTTCATTGCCTTTTCTTCTTATTGATGCAGCTTATGACAAATGACACATTCGTCAGTGTTTATCATCGGGTTCTAGCACAAAATACAGGGCCTAGAGTTTCGATTGCGACCTTCTTCATGAATTTTTCTACATCGTCTGAGTGTACATCAAAGGTTTATGGTCCAATAAAAGAATTGTTATCAGAAGAGAATCCTCCAATCTACAGGGACATTACTATGAAGGAGTTCTTGGCACATAACTATGCAAAAGGCCTTGATGGCAACTCTTGCTTGCATCCCTTCAGGTTGTGACTTGTGATGCAAACAAATAAGATATAGTTGGTTTTGCTCTGTATTTTACTATTTTTGATTCGGTCTTTTACTTTGTTCTTTATTGTTGTCAACTTGTGTTTTGTGGTTTTCCTTATCTAGGGAATTTTAGGTAATTAAAGCCATGTTTATTGTCTATGCTGGCCAAAAGCATAGTTTATATAGAAGATATATGCTAGTTTTGTATGTAGCTTTGTTATAGAATTTTCACAAACAGAAACCAATTTTTATGTTATATGGAAATGCAGTGATCTTTGTCCAATGCCAATCATTATGCAGTAGAAAGAATCTGATGCTGAGAGGCTTCTTTTGCTTTTATCATATTTATTTTTCTGACTTCTACATGGATATATGCTATAAAGTTATTTTTCAAATAAAAGAGGAAAAGAAAAAAGGACAAGACATGGATGCTTGAACAAATTAGACATAAGGAAAAGGAACATGATTGAGGCATGGAGAGGGTTCAGAAAAAAGAAAGAAAGAAAGAAAGAAAAAGAATAAATAATCACAAAGATTTACTTTGACTATTCTTTTAAAATTGAGCCAACTTTTCATAGACTTATACTATTGGAAATACTATTAATCAAAAGAAATCAAATAAGTCTATACGTATCATTCTATCTCTAAATACATATGCTTTTTTTACATTATCATCAAAGTATACCATATTTAGCAAAGTAACATGAAGCAAGAACAAAAATGTAAGGCTCCGGTTACACTAAATTATTAAATCCAGAGTTATTTTTTTTTGTTGCCCACAGTATTTCCCAGTTCGATTGGTCAGGCCAAGGACTAATCTAGCAAACGGATTGCTGCATGCACAATGCGGAATTCGAACTTCCAATACTTGCTTAAGCAGACGAGTGAGCTGACCACTCGACTAATTATTTCCAAAGCATTATGAACTTGATAACCATGGGCTGAGGAAACAAATGGTTGTCCAAGCTTTTATGAAGCCAGGCCCAAATGTGAACAAAATTCCAAAATATCTTTCCTTTCACCAACTCTCACATCTTTCCAAAGGACTCAATCTCAGGTGTCCTGACTCTAGATCTATTGTACTTGAACTGCTGTACCTTTCTGATGAAGGTTCCTACCATGGAGTTAGAGTCAGTTAATGATTCTAATTGTGACAGAAAAGCTGAAGTACAAGCATTTGAAGATTCAAAATCTGGTGTAAAAGGTCTGCTAGATTCTGGGGTGACAAAGATTCCAAGCATGTTCTATGTCAAGTTAGACCCTTTAGAAAACACCAAACAAAGTGACTCAAATTTCAGCATCCCAGCCATAGATCTTCAAGACATAGACAAGAGTTCATCGCTTCGCGGCAAAGTAGTTGACCAGATTAGAAGTGCATCTCAGAAGTGGGGATTCTTCCAAGTGATCAACCATGGTGTTCCTGAAGATGTTATGGATGAGATGATCACTGGAATCTGTAGGTTTCATGAACAAGAAGCTGAATTAAAGAAACCGTTTTACTCAAGGGAGAACAGCAAGAAAGTCAGGTACTTCTCCAATGGCAAGTTGTTCAGAGACTATGCTGCTACTTGGAGGGATACTATTTCATTTGTTGCAAATCCTGATATTCCCAATCCAGAACAATTACCAGAAGTGTGTAGGTAATGATTTCTTACTTTCTGATATTAGTTTTGGATCTAAAACTTTCAAATGCTTATCCTTGAGCTTGATGATAATTCATTAAAATTACTAGGGTGGTTTCTCTTATTAATTGCTATTCATAGTTGAATAATGCTTGCTGCACCTCACTTGACACTTCACTTTGAGATAGCTCTATTGATTGTTAAAAAACTGTACAAATGTGAGTAACATGGCTTTAATGAATAAGCAAAACACTTTTCTGGTAATTTAACTTTTAAGCACCTTTCTTGTACTTGTGACATGGCTTTTGGTTGGTTAAGCTCACTTGTTCATTTCACTTGTTGGAATTGTAAACTTTTGACCTTTTTCTTATGTTTTTTATGAAACTGTTGTGTGTTATGCAGAGATATTGTGTGTGAATATACAAAACAAGTAAGGGCATTGGGTATTATAATCCTTGAGCTGCTGTCAGAGGCTCTTGGCCTTGATTCTTCTTACCTTACTAAAGAGATGGATTGTGCTGAGGCACTTTATATTATGGGTCAGTACTATCCACAATGCCCTGAACCTGAGTTAACTATGGGACTCACAAAGCACACTGATTGTGACTTCATAACTATACTTCTGCAAGACCAAATTGGTGGTCTTCAAGTTCTTCATCAGAATCAATGGGTGGATGTTCCTCCAATGCAAGGTGCTCTTGTTGTAAACATTGGAGATGTTCTACAGGTAAATACTGTAACACTCCCTCCATTCCACATTGATCAGACATTTTGATTTTTACATTACCTTGGTAAATCAATGTATTTAGTTACATATTGCATGAAAATATATTGATTTATAGATGTATTATAGAAGTTAAAGCGACTTATAATACATAATGATGGAGTAGTTTAAGTTTTTCTAAAGATAAATGATCTTGAGATTGCATAAATGATCTTAAGAGAATGTATTGATTATATTTATTGAATTGCTTTTTTATGCAGCTTATGAGCAATGACAAGTTTATCAGTGTTTATCACCGGGTTTTGTCCAAGACGATAGGCCCTAGAATTTCAGTATCAAGCTTCTTCATGAACTTCACCATATCTGAGTGTACATCAAAAGTTTATGGTCCAATCAAGGAATTGTTATCAGATGAAAACCCTCCGCGATACAGGGACGTTACAATGAAAGAAATCTTGACAAATTATTATGCAAAAGGCCTTGATGGCAACTCTTACTTGATCCCTTTAAGGTTGTGAACCAAATATAAGGTATTGTATTAACACTGATACCTTCTTGATTCTCAAGTAGTTAACTAGTGCCTGTGACTGTTGTTCTTTTAAATAAGCAGCATCAATTTCTAGATGCACAAGGCAAAGTCAAATATAATAATTGTACTATTGAAAACCATCATGAAATATTCCATCAATGAATACTCTTTAAGCTTCTACTTTCTTCTGAAAGCTTGAATCTTTAGTACTAATCAGTTTTGCTATCTAAGTAACACCAAGCATGTGATACCTATGAAGTATATTTTTTGTCAATATTGTACAATTTTTATGTTCAACAAATGTGATACAAGAAATTGTATGATAAGAGATTATACTTAATCTTAAATAGGATTTATTCTCAAAGTATTATCAACTTTGATAATTATGGGCTGAGGAATAGTTGATCCAAGATTATATGAAGCCTTGGCCCGAAAATGGACAAAATTATTACAAAATATCTTCCTTTCACCAACTTTCTCATCACTGCAAGGAACTGAGTCTCAGGTGTTCTGACTCTAGAATCTAGATCTGCTGTACTTTTCTGCAAAATTTCCTACCATGGAGTCAGAGTCAGTTAATGATTCTACTTATGACAGAAAAGCTGAAGTACAAGCATTTGATGATTCAAAAGCTGGTGTAAAAGGTCTTCTAGATTCTGGGATGACAAAGATTCCTAGCATGTTCTATGTCAAGTTAGACCCTTTAGAAAACATCAAACCAAGTGACTCAAATTTCAGCATCCCAATCATAGATCTTCAAGACATAGACAAGAGTTCATTGCTTCGCTGCCAAGTAGTTGATCAGATTAGAAGTGCATCTCAGAAATGGGGATTCTTTCAAGTGATCAACCATGGTGTTCCTGAAGATGTTATGGATGAGATGATCAATGGAATCTGTAGGTTTCATGAACAAGAAGCTGAATTAAAGAAACCATTTTATTCAAGGGATAGCAACAAGAAAGTTAGGTATTTCTCCAATAGTAAGCTTTTCAGAGACTATGCTGCTACTTGGAGGGATACTATTTCATTTGTTGCAAATCCTGATCTTCTTAATCCGGAACAATTACCAGCAGTGTGTAGGTAATGGTTTCTAATATTAATTTTGGTTCTGAAACTATCAAATTCTTAGGCACTTGATGATGGTTCACTAAAATTAGTAGGGTGGTTTCTGTTATTAATTTCATTTTATAGACTATAGTTTATAGAAAGTTACATAAATTCACCAATTAGATGACGTATTGGATACAGGTTTGCCTGTATCGATTTGCAATTCATCCGCATATCGGAATTAGTTCATCTATGGATCTCCAACACCAATAGAGATAATGATACTAGTTTCCAATTAAGACTCAGAGGTTAATTGATACAACAATTTAATGTGCAAAAATTGAGGTAGAACTAGCTACAATTTAAAAAGGGGGGGGGGGGGGATGCACAAATGCAAGTGCATAATTTTTTATAATATATCTTTATAGTCCTTGCCTTTCTTCTATGATATAAGCAGAATAAGTATTCTAGCTGTTTAGCTTTATGCAACTTTTTATTGGTCACGGTCATCACTTGCTGCCATTGTAAACTTTAGACCCTCTTCTTATGACTTCGATGAAACACTTGTGATTTATGCAGAGATATTGTGTCTGAATATGCAAAACAAGTAAGGGCATTGGGTATTATAATCTTTGAGCTGTTGTCAGAGGCTCTTGGCCTTAACTCTTCTTACCTTAAAGACATGGATGCTGCTGAGGCACTTCATATTATGGGTAATTACTACCCACAGTGCCCTGAACCTGACTTAACCTTGGGACTTACAAAGCACACTGATTTTGATTTCATGACAATACTTCTGCAAGACCAAATTGGTGGTCTTCAAGTTCTTCATCAGAATCAATGGATTGATGTTCCTCCAATGCAAGGTGCTCTTGTTGTGAACATTGGAGATATTCTACAGGTAAACTAATGTATTTAGTTATAGTCTTATAGACTGTATTAAGATACATTGATTTATTTATGAAAGGTCTTTAGAGAATGTTTATTGAATTGTTTTTTTATGCAGCTTATGAGCAATGACAAGTTTGTCAGTGTTTATCACCGGGTTAAGGCCAAGACAGTAGGTCCTAGAATTTCAGTAACAACCTTCTTCATGGACCTTACCACATCTGAGTGTACATCGCAGGTTTATGGTCCAATAAAGGAACTGTTATCAGATGAAAACCCTCCACTATACAGAGATGTTACTAGGAAAGAAATCATGGAAAATTATTATGCAAAAGGCCTTGATGGAAACTCTTACTTGATCCCTTTAAGGTTATGAACCAAATAGTTGTAATTGTTAAATAGTGCCTATGAATGTTGTTGTTTTAAATAAGCAGCATCAGTTTCTTGATGCACAAGGTAAAGCCAAATGTAATGGCTATACCATAGAAAACCATAATAGTTTTCTGTATCATGACAGTACTAAGTGTTGTGGGTGTAACATATTAATTAATCTCTTATGCAGTTATGCTAGATGCCAGAGCATGTTTAACGTCCACATAAATTTTAGAGTTCTTATTATACCGTATAACTGACTCCATTGACTAGTTTAACATACGTCAAATATATTTTGAAAGGAAATTTATTACAAAGAAGACATTAAAGTTTCTGAGCAGGAAATGTTAATCTCTCACCTTAGCATACCTCATGAAAATTTTAAAATATATATTAATATTAGCTGAAATGAAAATAACCCACTAGTTGAACTCACAGACAGTCAGACACAACGAGAATGATACTGTTGGAACATGGAAGAACTAATATTCAAGGATATAGCAAATAGTCTAAATTAATGAAGACTTGAAAAGATTAAAGTAGAAGGACAAAAATTTAAGAACTATGAACTAGGATAACACTCAAACAGGAGGACAAAGGAACTTGACTTCTGGCAATACTCTGAAAACTTATTTAAAAATGTGTAGTATAGTCTTTCTCTCATAATTAATTAAAATTAACAACAATTTATTAAATAAAAATAAAATTTAGTATGGCTGAGCAAAAGATTGGACTTAATTTACAAGTGTTATAAAAATATTATTTATTATTATTATTATTACCTTAAAAATACATGATAAAATTATGAATTAAAATTTTTTTATTAAAAATATAAAAAATTAAACTTTTTAATGTATTTATTTTGTATTTATTAAAAAATATTTAAAATTTTTTATTAATAATAATATTATCATGTATATGTATGTTAGCTAAATTATTATTATTATTATTATCTTGAATCATATTTATTTACCTACATTATTAAAAATAATTACTATTTTTATTGACAATATGAATAGTCATTCAAAAAGACAAACTTTTTATACTGTCAGCTTATAAAAAATAAACTATGTCATTCATCAAAATTAAACTTTTTAAAGATTTGAGAGGTTTAATATCTCAGTTCATGGGGCTTATAATAGTACACCCCCTAATTTGATATTACTTAAATGACTCACATTATCTACTTTAACATACACCTAATGAATTTTGAAGCGACTTTTATTTAGATACAAGACATGAGAGTTTCTCTAACAGTAAATGTTGAATATCTCACTTTAGAATCTCTCAACAAGGTTTGTAATTAATATACTTTCATACATGAGTATCCTTAATTCTTGATGTGCTTCATATCCTGAAGTGTTTTAGTAGAGAGACATCGTCATCTAGCTCTTTGGTATACGCCAGTTTAACCAAGTCCGACATTTTCATTTCCTTATAAATTGGAGGATTCTCTTTTGTCACCAACTCTTTTATTGGTCCATACATTCTTTGACATTCATCCTGAACATGTTGTCTCAGAGAGCATGAAACCGAAACTCGTGGACCTACTTTCTGAGCAAGAACTCTGTGCTTGACGCTAATAAACTTGTCATTTGTGATTAGCTGTAATCAGTACTCAGACATTAATAGGTCAATTGAACAACTTAAATGTTTGTTTAATTTTGTAGAAGATTATATACAAGGGTATATGGTTAACCTATTAATACACAATTAGATTTTTTTGGTGACTTAATACACAATTAGATATACAATATAAATCACTACCAAAAACATTGATGAATTTATTATAATCACCTGCATCATATTACCAAGATTAATGATGAAAGCACCAGGAATAGGAGTGACATCAATCCACTGGTTTTCATAGAAGACTTGAAGTCCACCAACAAGGTCTTGTAGAAGTATAGTTACAAAGCCCACATCTGTATGAGAACTTAACCCCCAAGTGAGTTCAGGCTCAGGGCAAGGAGGGTAATAATGTCCCAGCATGAAAATCCCTTTAGCACAATCTATGTCCTTAAGGTAACTGCGTTCTAGGCCTAATGCCTCCGAGAACAATTCTAACAGAGTCAGTGCCAGTTTTTTGACATGATCTAAGTATTTAATTGTTACATCTCTGCAAGCATATCAAATTAAATCATCTAATAGTTCTCAATTATCAAGTTTATACGATGACAAACTACATGAGTCTCTACCAAATCAACAACCAGGCTAGAGTTCTAGTCTTTCTGCATATACCTGCAAATAGAAGGGAGTTGGTGAGGGTCAAGGGGCCCTGGTGCCAATAGACAAGAGAGGGTGTCCCTCCAATTAACCTCTGAAGCTTTATGAAAGTTGAAGTGTGTGTTGTAGAACACTCTCTTTGTAATATCACGTGAATAGAATTCTCTCTTCACCTCAGCATCTTGCTCATGGAATCTACGCACCCCGTCAAGCATTTCATCCAAAACACACTGTGGAATGTCATGGTTGACCACTTGAAAAAAACCCCAGTTCTAACCCGCATCTTTCACTTTCTGAATGATTTCATGGCGTGAATTACCTTCTTCGTGTAATGATCCCAAATCAATAACTGGAATACTAACATTGGTAGCAGAGGAGAAGGAAGAAACGTTGACTTTATGGTTGTCATGAACGAATATCTTTGGTAATTTAGTCAAACCAGCATCAACAAGACCCTTCACACCTGCTTTTGTTTCATCAAAAAGCTTTAATTCCTTGTTCCTATCATAGCCTCCATCTTCATGAACTGCTTCCATCATGTTTCCTCTGTTTTCAATAAAATTTCTGTATTCAATTAAGAACTTAATTCATAGTATTTAAAACCTTGCATGTAATGTTTACACTATCCAGCCCCATCTTTTCTAGTGCTATCAAAAATTCTAACAGCAAATCAGTAAACAACTAAACCAAAAATTCTAAAAATATAATAAAAAGAAATAATAAAATCGATGATAGTGGGAATAAATTTAAGGGATGGATGAAGCATGAATTTAAAGGATAAGCTGGTTCAAATTGGTGGGATGGATGAATCCCCAAGAGTTGTCAAGTTAGCAACCGAGAATGGATCTATTGCTCATGTATCATGTTACCAGATCTAGTTTGAATCAAACATTACCGAGTTGCAGTTGCAGCAGATGTGAGAGGGTGAGGAGACCGGGTTGCAGATACGAGACTCAGAACAGAAGAGAATGAATCCCCGATTTTCCTTTTTTTTTTTTTTAAATTAGAGAAAATGACAAATAGGTCCTTGACCTTTTGTCCCGCAGACATTTTTGTCTCTAACCATTGAAAAATACTTTTAAATTCCTGACCTTCATAAAACTTGGACGGATCAGTTCCTGATAGAGGCATTTAGACGGAGGGACTAATCCGTCCAAGTTTTATGAAGGTCAGGGACTTAAAAATATTTTTTAATGATTAGGGATGAAAATGTCCGCAGAATAAAATATTAGGACTTATTTGTCCTTTTCTCTTTAAATTGGGTTATATTTAAGAATTTTAGTTAATTTTATTTAGAAATCAACAAAAAAAAATGGAATATATTTGTCTTATAAAACTTATTTTTTATGAAAATAATACTAAATTTTTTTACAAATAATTTTGTTAATATTTTGAATATTTGTATATGAAAATCTTATCTTTTTTAAAAGTAATATATAATGGTTAATGTGTGAAAATCAAATGGTATGAAGTATAGTCACCAAAAAAATGGTATGAAGTTTTATGTAATGCATATAACTTAAGTTTTTTATGAATAGTTTAATATGATTATTAAGTTTTTTTAATAAAAAAAATTTGACTTACTATATTTTTATCAATTCTATTTATTGAAAGATTATTCTATTCTTATATATTTTATGTTATAGATCAATCAATTTATTGATATTCAATGATATTAAGTGAAATTGTTACAAAAATACTTGAAGTAAAGTGATGATTAAATTCATGAGGATTTGCACTTCAGATAAAATAGGTTTTAAGGGGAAAAAAAATAACAAATAGATCTTTAAAAATGACTAACGTCAAGCATGTTTGATTTTTCTATTAAGTGTTGATACAAAACGAAACGAAATTGGCCACGTATACTATTATTAACAGTGATGTATTCATTAGTACTAACTGGAAATAAAACGTTTTTTCGAGTAATCCTCCTCCTCGCTTTTAAATTCAGAAATTCTCGTTAATCCTTTTCACATTTCTTTATTTACCCACAAACCTTAACAGACCATGAAAACTTCCTTTTAAATCTGGTGATTTTTGTGACGATCTTGCGATGTTGTAGAAGGAAGAAGACGGTGTGCGTTGTTATCATATTCATCCTCTAGATAATTTTTAGAGAAAAAGACAAATAAGTCCTTGAATTTTTGTTCAGCAGATATTTTCATCCTTAACTATTCAAAAATACTTTTAAGTTTTTGACCTTCACAAAATTTGGACGGATCAGTCCCCGACGGAGGCATTTGGACGGATCAGTCCCTGACGGAGGCATTTGGACGGAGGGACTGATCCGTTCAAATTTTGTGAAGGTGAAGGACTTAAAAGTATTTTTCAATGGTCAGGAACAAAAATGTCCGCATGACAAAAGATCAGAGACCTATTTGTCCTTTTCTCTAATTTTTTTTTTAAATAATTTTGTGTTTGAAAAGTTGTGGTTTCTTTTTGTGTGATCCAATGGCATGATGAAACTAATATGAGACTGAGGTGGATGATAATGCAACTAAGATGAGGAAGAATGTGGAAAAACGAAAGGTCAGTGGTTCAAGAAAAAATGTGTCAAATGTGAGGTTTGAGGATCTGGACATTGAAAGTATAACTACAAAAAAGACAGATGCTAAGAAGAATGTTATTGTCGATGATAATATTAGATATTGTGTGAATTCTGAGCTTGTTAAAAATGCTGCAAAAGAAGTTGAAGATAATCCATTTATTGGATCTCTTTTAATAGGTCAAGTCATCAAGATCTAGAGTTAAATGTTCCGGAAAAAAAAGTATGAAATCGGAGATTTTAGAAAAATTAGGGATTAAAAAAGGTATTTGATTGAGAGTGAATAAAGGCTAAATTATCTTTTTTTTGTTTTATTCTAAGATGTAACTTAACAGGCAGGTCATTTTATTTAATGCTACACATTAGTAACACCGTCAATATTTATAAAAAAATCTAACAAGAAGAATTGAATGTGTCTACCGTTAATTTTTTTTTTAATCTATTTGTTTTTTTTTATTAAAAACTATTTTATTTAAAATACAAATTTTCGAGAACTTAATTGTCATTTTACTCAAATACTTAATGTTATTTTAATTCTTTATAATTTGATTTTTCTTAACTTGTATAAATAATCATAATTTTTTGAGAAAAGGACAAATAGATTATTTTTTCTAAGATTAAAAATCTTTTTAGTGAGATTTAGATGAATCAAGTTATGTTTGAGGGTTAATAAACGTATTATTTTCGTATTTATTTATCAAATTTTAGTTTAAATCTAACTTAAATAAGAAAAATTATCTTTTTTTTATATTTTATAAAAATTTTCACTTAAACAAATACTTATATATATATAAACTGAGAGAATTAGCTTTGTTATACTATTTTAATTGTATTATATATACTATAAAATCTATTACAATAAAATTCTTTAATTTGTTTAAACAATTATTTTAATATATATAAGGTATAGGTCGACAAAACTATTATTATTATTATTATTATTATTATTATTATTATGTTATGATCCAATTATTTGTTGAAGAGTTATATAAATTATTTTATAAGTAATTAAAAAATAAAAAAACTATTATTATTTTAGTTATCTAAAATTTTATGTAAAAAAAAGTTTATAGTATTAGATTTTTTGCACAATTGGTCTAGATATCTTAATTCTTAACAGTAATTATGCCTTTTTTATTTTTTTAATTAAAACTATAATACTATTACTTATAATGTTTTAAAAAAAAAAAAAGTTTAAAATTTTTTTAAACCCAAGGCATTTTTTCATAAATAAAAAATAAAATATATTAATTACGGAAAAAAAAGAAAACGCAATTACGCAATGAGGAAGGGTATTTAAGAGGCTGAGTTTTTTAAATATTGTGAAAAGGTGTGTGTTTCTCTTTAATATTTTTCTTTAGGTGAGTTTAACATTGTTATGGGAGAAAAATAATTTTTTGTCAGAAGATACAAAACGTTGGAGACGTTTTGTACATAATTTAAATTTTTTTAATAAATAAAACCAACACGGCACTACCGTTTTGTTAGAAATAAATAATTTAAAAAAAAAGCATAGCTGAAAACGGCATTGCCGTTTTGTGGAGGAGGCAAAAAATTTTTAATTTAAAAATAGAAAACGGTGGTGACGTTTTGTGTTGAAACAAATTTTACCGTTGAAAATGGTCAAAACGGTGGTGACGTTTTGTGTTGAAACAAATTTTACCGTTGGAAATGGTCAAAACGGTGGTGACGTTTAGTACAAGTATGAATAAAAAAATTTAAAATTAGCTATATAAGGTATGCTAGTGTTATGCGAGAAGCACCTTGAGTAGAGTAGAAAGTGAACAATACAAAATTATTTGCCTTCAAATTTCCAGAGAGCATAGAGCTCTTTCTTCTTTCTTCTTTAGTATTTGAATTTGTTCTTACTTCTTTAGCTGCTGAAGCTGTTCTTCATTCTTTAGCAATTGAAGTTGTTCTGTATCTGTTGAGTGAAATAAGTTGTGGGTAAATGTAATAAGTGTATAAAATGGAGAGTTATGTTAGTTTAAAAATATATTTCAATGGTCAGGTTTTGTATGATACACATGAGGGTGTGAGTTTTTTGTGTGAGAATCCATGTGTTATTATTGTTCCTCTTTCAATAACATATGAAGGACTTAAGAGTGTACTCTGTCAGAGTGTAGGTCAACAAGGCCGGAAGAGAGTGACCAATATTTTATATAGGCAGCCTGTGTTAGTATTTGGTGGTTTCGTTCAATTTCAAGTAATGCACGTGGCTGATGAAGCTAGTATACAAGGAATGTTTTCGACCTACCATCAAACTAGAGCACGAGCCTCACTTATCGAGTTATATGTTGAGTTCGAAGAAATTGAAGATATTGATTTTCCGGAACCCAATATAGACTGGATGGGTTATAATACCGAAAGTGATGAAGAGTTTGAAGGTAATTATGAAGTTGTTGGTCCAACTGAAGATGTGGAAGAAGATGATATATCAGTTGAGGAAGATGTAGCAGATGTTGCTAATGCACTAGTGGATCAACATCCTTCGGGAGAACCATCATTTATGCATACTTTGAATCTTGATGCCATGCATGTTCCAGAATTTCCTGAATATGTCAGTAGAGGTAATTTATTATTATTATTATTATTATTATTATTATTATTGTTGTTAGGAATATTTGAATTATTATTAGTATTGTTATGTTGTTATTATTATTATTATTACTAATTATCATTACTCTTTTTATGAAACGGAAGGTTATTATTATTATTATTAACGGTGATTATTATTATTATTATTATTATTATTATTATTATTATTATTATTATGCGTTACAAGAATTATTTAAATTATTATTAGTATAGGTACGTTATTGTTATTATAATTAACACTAATTATTATAAATATTATTATTAGTATTATTATCTAACAGATGTTATAGAAATTATTATTATTATTATTATTATTATTATTATTAGTCTTTTTATGAAACAGAAATTATTATTATTATTATTATTATTATTATTATTATTATTATTATTATTAGTATTAGTCTTTTTATGAAACGAAGGTTATTATTATTATTATTATTATTATTATTATTATTATGCGTTACAAGAATTATTTGAATTATTATTAGTATAGGTACGTTATTGTTATTATAATTAACACTAATTATTATAAATATTATTATTAATATTATTATCTAACGGATGTTATAGAAATTATTATTATTATTATTATTATTATTATTATTATTATTATTAGTCTTTTTATGAAACGGAGGTTATTATTATTATTATTATTATTATTATTATTATTATTATTATTATTATTATTATTATGCGTTACAAGAATTATTTGAATTATTATTAGTATAGGTACGTTATTGTTATTATAATTAACACTAATTATTATAAATATTATTATAAGTATTATTATCTAACGGATGTTATAGAAATTATTATTATTATTATTATTATTATTATTATTTTGTTTTATCATTCGTGCAGTTGCTACTGTTGTCATAGATGGTGAATTTGTCGTTGGAATGGAATTTAACTCTAGGGAAGCTGTGATTGCAGCAGTTAAAGAGTATACCATTCAGAGGGGCGTCGATTATAGGGTGTATGAATCTGAACCGACAACATTTTATGCTAAATGCGTACATTATGGAACAAGTTGTGATTGGCTTATCAGAGTCAGTCTTATAAAAAGACAGTATTGTTGGGTGATAAGGAGGTATAACGGTAGTCACACGTGCATCAGATCTACCATCTCTCAAGATCATGCCAAACTGGACTCTGGTACAATTGCAGAAGCGATAAAATCATTGGTTGAAGCCGACCCATCTCTGAAGGTGAAATCTGTAATTGCTGAAGTGCAGTCGAAGTTCAACTATACAATAAGTTATCGCAAAGCATGGTTGGCCAAGCAAAAAGCAGTTGAGAAAATATTTGGTGGGTGGGAAGCTTCTTATGAAGCTTTGCCGACATGGTTTGAAGCAATGGTTGCAAAAGAACCATCAGCAGCTGTTGAGTACGAAACTGCATATGCTTACCGAGGGGATGAGTTGGTTGAGGATCTCAGGATTTTGACGCGAGTCTTTTGGGCTTTCTATCCTTGTATTAAAGCATTCAGAAGCTGCAAGCCGCTGGTACAGGTAGACGGCACACACTTGTATGGAAAATATAAAGGGGCTCTCTTGGTTGCAGTATCACAAGATGGAAATGGGAATATCGTGCCTCTTGCATTTGCCATAGTCGAGGGTGAGACCGCCGATGCTTGGCACTTTTTTCTTAGCCATCTACGAACGCATGTAGTTAATCGAGATGGTGTTGGTCTTATCTCTGATCGACACGAGTCCATTATCTCAGCTGTAGGTCGTAGTGATGGAGCATGGCAATATCCGAGAGCTGTTCACATGTTTTGCATCAGGCACATAGCTTCTAACTTCTTGAGAAGGTTCAAAGCGCCAGGAATGCAGAAGCTGATTGTCAACATAGGTAAATAAATTATTTACATTTTATGCAGTTTGTGACCGACGGTGAAAAGTTAACAAGAAACTGATGGTATTATCTGGATTCCGTTGTTCTCTTATGGCAGGCTATTCTAGAACAGTCCGTGAATTCAACATGCGTTACGAGAGATATTGTGAGCGGGGTGTGGCTTACAAGCAGTGGCTCGACAATATTCCTCGGTCACAATATGCCTTGGCATATGATGAGGGACATCGCTGGGGACACATGACCACTAACCTAGTGGAGTGCATTAACGGAGTTTTGAAAGGCGCACGTAATCTTCCTGTGACAGCCCTTGTCAAGGCAACTTTTTACAGACTTAATGCCTTGTTCACAAGGAAGAGGGCCGAGGCTGAGGCTCGTATAAGTGCAGGTCATCTATTCTCCGAGTATGCAACTGAGAAAATCCAGTCTAACCAAACGGCATCAGGAAATATCCAAGTTAATTTATTTGACAGGCAGAAAGAAGTTTTTGAAGTACGGGAGATGCCCAGCGGTTTAGAGTTTGCAGTAAATCTGCGTCTAAGACATTGTGATTGTGGTGAGTTTCAGGTCGATCGAATTCCTTGTCGCCATGTATTTGCCTGTTGTGCAAACCAGCGCCTAGATTGGAAGCAGTATGTGCATGAGGTATATACAATGGCAGAGATCCGAAAGGTGTATAGAACCCGATTCAGACCACTAGGAAATCCAACAACATGGCCTGTGTATCAAGGACCACGACTAATACCAAATCCTCACCTCAGGCGAGTGGCCAAAGGTCGTCCTAAAAAAACACGCTTCTTGAATGAAATGGATATGCGTGATTTACGTGGTCCTAGGCGTTGTAGACTTTGTGGTGGTGAGGGTCACAGCCGAAGTAGATGCCCGCATCGTGGAGGAGCTAGTGCTAGTGGTTCGGCTCCGAATGAGTAGTTGTCAACTTGGCTGATTTTTTATTGTCCCATTTATGTTATTTACTCTTGTATTTAGTTGTATCCATTTAACTCAGTTGCTCGTATTTATAGTTGTATCCATGTAATTGATTTAATCTCTTTTTTAGTGTTGTCCATTTAACTTGTTTAGGTGATATTCAGTTGAAGTTTGGTTCTTTCAAGTCACATTTCACACAATTCAATAGTTAAACTCTTACATTTTTAAAAAAATTCGGACATAACCTCTTCTAAAAATGGACTTAACCACCCTTTAGGGTTCTTTCAATCTCAACAATTCATCAACCATGTTCACAACAATCTAAACCCTACTGTGCACTATCATTAAACAATAGTCTCTCTACATATGTATAATAAATATTACTACAATGGTTCATTTAGAGAAAGTTTTCTTCATGCTTCGTGCCATTTTGGAACATCCTTTCTTCACCCTCTTTTTAATGGTTGACGGAGACCATCTAGAGGCACTTTTACGAGCTGGGTCAATCCTAAGGTCATATCCCTTATCCAGGGCACCTGAATGATAACAAAAATTAGCCCTGGTCAATACTCATGTATCAATAATATGAATACTAACCCTAATCAAGAAACAATAGGGTGAATAGCAAACCTAAATCAACAGCCAAAAATAATTTAACACAATATTATTACTATATCACTAAATAATGTATCATAAACATAAATATCAATCCCATTCAATGCATAACAATCAAATTACCTGCACCAGCTTCGTCAACCATTTCATCACTTGTACCGCCCTCATCAACCGCATCAGGAACTAAACCGAGCTGATCGACTTCATGCTCCCCTGCACTAGTCTCCTCAACCACATTGTCAGTCTCCTCCTCATCCTCTTCGGGCATAGAAATCCGTGTCGGAGTCTGCCGACATCCAATCCCCCTATGGACACTCCTACCAGAATCAACAGAGCTTCTCGGCATAGAGTACTCAGAAAAGGACCGCGGTGGACGACTTGCATCCAAAGATAATCGACCAGGACCCTCTTGAGGCACCGGCACCTGTACAGGGTCTTGGGTAGAGAATAAATTATCTACCCATTGAGATGACTCAGGACCTTGAACCCAATCAATAATATGCCTATACTGTTCCTCATCATGTGTCGATGTCCCTAGTATTTGTGTCAACGAATAGTGCGGTGCCTGGGTCGGTATGTATTCCTCGTGCATCGTATTTTTATACTGCTCGATAGCTGATTGATAATCATTCCACCTGGCATATTGCAACAACTCATATTTTTATAAAAATTTGGACATAACCTCCCCTAAAACTGGACTTAACCACCCTTAAGGGTTCCCTCAGTTCATAAATCATTTCAACCATCAACCACTCAGCACATCAAATTAAATCATAAGTCATTCGTAATATCAGTTACTACAGAAAAAATCACTAAATCCACATCTTAGCTAAATTTTACCTGCGAGCAAGTGGAAAGCTAGTATCCATCGGCAGTGGTCCTATTGACGGCATTCGTAACCATGCCCATACAAGGAGCAATGGCATAGGACCATCAATGTCCTTGCAGTCATACCTAGATGCCCGACATAAGGATCGATACATGTGTGCAAGGCAAGCTGAACCCCAACTAAATTTGTGAATCTGAGAAAAGTCACGAAGCAACGGCAAATACTTCCAGTGCACACTGATTCCAGACTTGTCACTAAATAAGGTTGTTCCAAATAGACACATTATGTGACATTTTACATAAATTTCCCTACTTACTGCGTCAGTCAAATGTTGGCGCCGCTTTAGGGTGCGAAACCATGCTAGCTTGACTCCGCTTCCTCTATGGTCGTTCGGGCCAGGAGCAATACCAAATTGGGTCATGCACTCATTCTCTAACCCACTTGTGCTGTGGTCAGTTGATCCAGTAACTGGCAAGCCGTGAGTTCGGAGTCCAAAAATCATGGCTACGTCCTCCAACGTAATCGTGCACTCGCCGTGTGGAAGATGAAATGTGTGCGTCTCAGGCCGCCACCTTTCAACTAGTGCGTCTATAGTTGGACCGTGAGACATGATCCTTCCAATCTGAGATATATGATAGAATCCGCTCTCTCTGAGTTGTTCTTCCACCCTAGCATCATATGAGTCTATTTGGTGTAAGTGTCTAGTGTGCAAATTTCGTGAACCCTGATAACAAAAATAATAACTAACCGTCATTAACCAGAACTAGTCAATATTACCAAACTAATACTCGGTTTAGTAACAAATATAATTAATAATTACTAAAAATCCAAATAATTTATAATTACTAATTGAATTATTAATTATTAAGCATAACAGTAAACACAAAAATTACTTACATATATAGGATGTTGAAGATATTCTGATATATGCTCGTCAGCACGTGTGATGTCACGTTTTCCCATTTTTGTCTTTAACGCTACATTAAAATAATATAAAAAAAATTACTTATATTTTTTTTTCTTTTTTACTGAAAACAATAATAATAATAACTCTTAATCTATTTACTAAATACATATCCTAAAAATTACTAATTATCCGATCTAAATATCTCATCATTATTTTTCAATATATATTGCAAAAATGTCTAAAATTACTAAACATACTAAAATTTAATAACAATAATTTTGCTTTTCAATAATTAAATAAAATAAAAAAGCGTAATGGTATATATATATAATTAATAAATATTCAGTTTTATTATTAAAAACTTCACGCACTACATATATAAATTAACAAAAAATCTAAACTAATAAAAACTGAAACACCTAATATTTTATATAAAAAAAATTTAAAAAATAACCCAGGCTCATTAGATAATAATTAAGGCTATATATTTTAGTTAAATTTTAACCTAAAAACCTAAATCACTAAAAAATTATATCCGAATTAAATAAATAATTCTGTTTTGAAATCAATTATTTTAAATAAAACTAAAATTATTAAATTTTTTTCGAATAAATTATTTAAAATATAACTAAAATTACTAAAAACGTCTGTTTCTCAAAAAAGTTAAAATTAAAACAAAACTAAACAAAAATTCTAAAGCAACCTTTTTCTCACATAAATTATATAAAATCAAACTAAAATTAATAAAAATTCTATTTTTTAAAAAAATTAATTAAACAAAATTAAAGTTAAAAAAAAAATACTAACCTTCAACGAATAATATATATTAACGATACGCTAACAATTTACTATTATTATAACTATAACAAAGATAATATATTTTTAACTACTCCTAATCAAGAACTAATAATTAATTTATTCATCTACGTAATCAAAAAATTATTTTAAAAATATTATATACTGTTTTTTTTTTACTTTCACTTCAAAACAATAAAATTAATCCTAACTAACTACTAACAATACATTTAAAATGCTAACCTTTTTCTATCTTTAACTGTTGCCGTTTTCCTTGCTGCGGGAATGTGGGGCTGCCGTTTTTTCTGGTTGTGGGGATGTGGGGTAAACAAAATGAAGAAGAAAGAATGAAGACTATGGATATTATGGGCTGAGGAAGAAAGAATGAAGGAAGAAGAGAGTTGGCGTTTTCATCAATGTGTGGGAAGAGAGAGAAATCTGCCACGTGTTGATCATGCACAACAAAACGTCGATAACGTTTTGATCAAAACGTCAGTGACGTTTTCCACATAACGGCGTTGACGTTTTCCTTCCAGTATTTGACGGTTCCCATAGCGACGTTAAATTTTCCTGTTTGATCATTTTGGTGGGTAACACCACCTTTGGCCCAATATTAAAAAAAAAAAGTTCGTATTTAAGATGTCAAAGTCTCTTTGAATTAGACACCAAAAAAATCTTTGAATTTGTTTCGCGCTGTTTTTGTTTCGCACTTTGAAGAAGAAGAAGAAGAAGAAATGAGGCCGATAGTGGACTTATACTCTCTTTCTCACTACAGTTTCGGCACTAAAGAGACCAAGGTTGAGAAGGACACCTCCGTCGCCGCTCGCTTTGATCGTCTGAGAGAGATGTTCGTTTTCTTTTCACTCTTTCTTTCATTACTCGTTTTTCTCTTCTTTTCTTTCCCCTCAAACAAATACAAAATTTAAAACACTTTCTATAAGGCTATATCCTCCTTTTCTTTCTTTTATTTTTTATTTAAAGTTGAGATTTTGACATGTTGCACTTTCTTGACATGATTTTGTTATAACGTTCTAGAGTGCACTGGGAATTTTATAGGGTTTTAGGCCTTTAGGGTTTAGGTTGGTGTGTTTGTTCTTTGTTGCTTATATGATGCATATTTTTTTGCTTTTGTTTTATGAATTTCAGCTATAAGAAAGAAGGAATGAGAACCAGCGTTGCAGGCGTCTTACTGGTGGGTTCACTTGTTGATTTAATCTTCTTTGAATTTAGCATTTTTGGTATGTTCTGCATTTTTATCACTAGTGTTTTTAATGTAACAATGAATCCCCTTCTGTAAGGTACTCTGAAATGTTATTTATAATATATTAATAGAATATAAATGATCATATCTTTTATAACACATGAGCTTATGTTAAGTTTGAAGCTGGAATATGAACATTGAGAAGGTACTCATCTAGCAGCATCTTCATAGGGGAGGTTATTTGGAATGAGTGTCGGGTTGTTAGGATAATTTATTTGGTGATTCTGTTTGTTGTTCTGTCTCAACATATGCTTTCATTTTGCAGGTACAAGAACACGATTATCCTCATTTACTACTTTTTCAAATCGGAGGAACATTCAAAAAACTTCCAGGAGGACGGCTCAGGCCAGGAGAGAATGGTAGGATCTTGAATTTCCACTTGTTTAGCATGATAAATTATCTGATAATAGGAGTTCTTGGCTATCCTAATCTGCTGTTTGTGCTCTTGTTCCTCAACTTGACAGAAATTGAGGGCTTGAAGAGAAAGTTGACTAGCAAGCTCGGTCCTAGGTCGCAAAATCTTGTGCCTAACTGGAAGGTACTGTTACAGTATTACTTGCTTTTTGGATGTATGGAAGAAATTATCTAGAGGCAAAGACTTGGACAAAGTAAAACTGATGTGGTTGTAGAAGAATCGAAATGTTTCTGTCTTATGGATGAATGAATCTATGAAACTGGACAATTGTTTGGATTCTATACCTACTGGTGTGTATTGGATGAGTGTAATATTGTTGTCTTTCCACATTATATGGGCCCATACCAGAAGATATTGTTGATGTTGTAGATAGGTGAATGTGTGGCAAGATGGTGGAGGCCGAACTTCGAAACCGTTATGTATCCACACTGTCCTGCTCACATAAAAAAACCAAAGGTAATTTACCACTGTCATTGAGTATCATGTACTCCTGATTTTGTTGGTCCATGATTACAATTATGCTAGTACTTTGTGCAGGAGTGCAGAGTGCTTTACATGGTCCATTTATCTGAGAGGGAAGAGTTTGAGGTGCCGGGAAATCTAAACCTTAATGCTATTCCAATGTTTGAACTGTATGACAATGCTCAGGTATGGCAAATTATGTATGATTTATTTACTCTTTTTTCTTCCTGTTACTATGTTGAAAATTGTTTTGTAAATTGGTGGGTTGAAACATTTTATCGTCAAATTCTCTATATAAAAACATTTCCATGAACTGAAGCTTTTGATTTTGAAGATGGTTCGACTAATCTTAAAGTTTGCATTAGAAGGATCATATCCTAATTTGTGTATCAATCAAACTTGGTTGCAGAGATATGGTGCCGTTATATCCAGCATTCCTCAGCAGATTTCCAGATTTGAGTTTAGAATGAACAACTAATGCATATTAGGAACTTCCATTGATTCTTCCATGCTGATAAAATACCATCTCCTTTGGCATTTCAAGAGCAAGGACCTAGTTAATTCATTCTTGTCGTTTGCATAAACATGTTGAATGTTGAACTCGTTAGTTTCAAAAGAGAGAGTAGTCTAAGTTTTGGTCACTTTCTGTAGCTTTAGCCTTCTGAGATGATTTGTTAGTTCTTGTTAATCCGTTTCTTGTACATATTACAACCATGTACAGATGTATTTGTGTGACATGAGGGTGCTGATATGTGACACAAGCATTTGATTTTACATATACTGATATACACCTCTTATTGTCCACGTTAGTTCTGCTTTTAACATGGAGAGGACAAATTCAATGTTCCCCCTATGTTACTGATTGTTAGAAACTTTTTCTTTTTGGACGTTATCAGTGTTAGACACCGGCTAAAAATAAAACCGGCTAACACAATTAGATTTATTAAAACCGATTTTTGTTTCTTATCACAAAAACCAGGCTGTCATCTGACACGATCCAAGTCTAACGCAGTTTTATTTAGATTGAAAGGCCCAATCTCTATAAACAAAACTTTACAGTGGCCCAAATATGTTGGTTTTGTCTGGAATTTTTTCGTTTCTTTCTTTTGTTTTTGGTTATTTTTTATTTTTTATTATTGTTAATATTTTTTTCGTATTGTCTGGAAGTATTTGATTTTTCATTTGAACATTTTTGGAGCTATTATGTTTTATTTTAAAAAATCAATATTAATTGATGTCATAAATGCAGAGGGTATGTTTGCAGCTTTAGAAAGCCACACTCAAA
Source organism: Arachis ipaensis (assembly GCF_059453495.1). Taxonomy (NCBI): domain Eukaryota; kingdom Viridiplantae; phylum Streptophyta; class Magnoliopsida; order Fabales; family Fabaceae; genus Arachis; species Arachis ipaensis. The sequence goes on along the minus strand of NC_142440.1, from coordinate 157,421,784 downwards.
CTTATGATCTATCAATATCATTCAATAGTATTATGGTAATAATATCTATTATTTATTAGTAATATATTAAAAGAGCACTAAAAGAAGATAATAATATATTAAAAAAAAAATTAAAAGTAGTTTTTATATTTATTCTTAACTTCTTAGATTTTTAGTATGATGCTATATTAACTTTAAGTGATTCTAGATTTATTCTTAACTTTTTAGAATTTTACTATTTCATATTCATTTTTAGTTTTATAAATTTTTAGTATGAGCCACGTCAATTTTAAGTTCATTCTTAACTTTTTAAAATTTTACTATTTTTAGTCACTAAAATTATCAAAAGTTACAAAAAATAAAAATATATGTTACTATTTTTTGTAATACCTTCTTAATATCATAGGATTTGTTTAATATTATTTTTTATATTCTCTTATTCTTTAATTTTACATAGATTATTCTATGCTTTCAATGTTATAGAATTTTTTAAATTTTATTTTTCATATTCTTTTATTCATTAATTTTATATATGTTATTATACTTTTTCAACGTTAATAAATTTTTTTTAATAGGTATGAATTGAGTTAAATTCTAATTCATTTTCACATTTTATATTTATTTTTTCTTATATCACTATATAAATCAACATTCAATTTATACACTTTTTTTTATCCCTCTTCACATAATTTTATATCTCTTTTTTTTATCACTTTTGTTAAATATATATATAGTAAATGACTATTTAATTGTATTTATTAAGAAAAAATGAAGAAAAAAATAATAGTGACTCAACCAACCATGAAAAAGAAGACTTGATTTAACATAATTGCTAAGTCAAGGTAACATTTTTTATAAGTATTGTTTGACATAATTGTATTTATTAGAAAAAAGGTGAAGAGAAAATGATAGTGACTCAACCAAACATAAAAAAAAAAGACTTGACTTAAGTCACTTAACATAATTACTAAATCAAAGTAACAACATTCTTTGTAAGTATTACTTGACGAATTATGTTAATGTTAGTTCTCATATATTTTTTTATAGTTGAGTTGGGTGTAAAACTTATCATGTGAATCACCTATCTTATACAATAATAAAAGGTGCAGTTTAAAGTGTATCTAATAAAAATGAATAAAACAATATATTTTAATTTTAAGGCTATTTTTAACTTTTAGCAAATAACTACCATAGTACTTCATGAAATTTTTTGCAAGGTTTTATAGGATTCAAAATGAAACAAGAGGACAAGGAAATTACTTGGAACAACTGTAGCTGATTTAAAGAAACTACAAGATGAAGCTGACGTCCAAACAAAAATGAAAAATCTATGTAATAGATCACTCATATTTAAAGTCAAATTAAACGATTATAACCTAAAGGAAGGATCCAAAAAATTCACTATGACAAAGACATTTGTTCTACAAAATGAAGCCCAATACAAAATATCCTTAAAAGAAATCAAACAGGTATTAATATTAAATCGTAATATTAAACTCTATGTTACAAATAATTTAATATTTATATATTTTTCGACACTTACTAACAAAATTATATCCTTTGAAAAAAAAGAAAAAAGAACTCACCAACGCTAATATCATCCGATGAAAATCTACTGCCAATAAACACATTACGAAGAAAAAACTAAAATACATTAACAAGCAACAATAGGAATAATTAGATCAACAAATAATAGCAACAACGAAAAAAAAGACAATCAAGATCATAAATGCAAATTAATGACAAGATAATTTTACTCCAAACATTCAAACGAAGGAAAACAAAACAAGTATCACCAACAAGTAGCAACATAACATTATAACAAAAAGGAAGACGCCAAAAGCAAAAAAAATTAAGTAAAAAACTATATTGAACAACTTTTTTAAATTTACTACGTAATAAATTAAAACCTTAGACAATTTTAAATATATTCATATATGATTAAATAAAAAATTTATTAATATATTATTTATTGCAATTACTCGATTAAATTCTTCATATAAATATATACTATTTTATTTAAAAATATTAGATAAATTCTTCGTATAAATAATATTTCATTTAATAAAACTTAATTAAAAAACTTTAGGTAAAAATCATAATACAAATTCTCCTCATTGCGTGGGTCAAAATCTAGTATATGCTTATTTAGGAGACATTTTATATATATATATATAGTATAACTATAATATAATGAAAACAAGACCAGTGCTTAATATAATTCAGATGCAGGTGCATGATGCTTAATATCTATCTGTGTAACTTAAAATGGTAAAGAGCCGAATTTCCATCAAGTGCTTTGTCATAAAAGTATGCTCTGTAATCCTCCAATAATGTTTCCCCATAAAGAGAGAAGGATTATCTCGAGACAATAGCTCCCTTATGGGGGGCATAGATTATTGTTGATGGAGACTGGAGAGTGATCATGAGTGATGAACATTGCTATTTCTAACAAGTATACTACTCTGGACCACATACATTAATCTCTAAGTAGCCTTAGAAATGTGAATATGATGTGTTGATACAGCAAGTGTTTGAGCCCTATATTATGTTCTTTGAAACCATATTTTGTGATATCATATTTTATCTTTGCAACAAAAAATGATAAAGAGCAGAATTGCCACCAAGTCCCTTGTTATAGTAATAAGCATTAAAATCTTGTAATGATGTATCCCGATACAGAGGGGGGTTATCTTGTGAAAGTAACTTGATAGGACCATATATTCTTTGTGATGGGTAGTTATCAAGAGTGAAGAAGCATGCAACTGATACTCTAGGTCCTCTATGGTTTGCCACAATACGGTGCTCTACGCTTTTCAATTTGTCATTAGATATCAGCTGCGAATGGTAACATGAATTAAGATTATTACACGATATATGATTCTGCTCTAGTTACATTATAAATTATGCATCTATTGGAAAGGATTCACATGTCATAAACGGTAGTCAAGTAGTGCATAAACATTCTGTCAAAAAGGTGTAATGTAGGCGGCCTAACTTAATAACAGTATCGATGGCTGATTCCACGAAAGATTCACACGTCATATAGAGAACAAACTGGAAGATTTTAATAGATTAGGAAAATATTGGACTCACTTGTAGCATATCTCCAATGTTAACTACCAAAGCTGAGGTGAAGAGAGAATTTTATTCACGTGATATTATACAGTGTGTTCTACAACACCAACTTCAATTTTTATACAACTTCAGAGGTTAATTTGAGGGACACCCTCTATTGTTTATTGGCACCAAGGCCCCTTGACCCTCACCAACTCCCTTCTATTTGGAGGTATATAACTCTAGCTTGCTTTAGTTTGGTAGAGACTTACACGTAGTATGTAGTGGATAGTTGAAAACTAATTTAAATTAGTCAAATGACTAATTTATTCGTTCGTTTAAATAAATGTCAAAAGGTTTGAATATGTAATAAATATTGATTGGTTGTAAACCCTTAAATAAAATTTTAATTTAGAATGAATTAATTCTTGACTTACCAAATTAGGGAGATATAGTGAAAATTTTAAAAAATAGTTAATAATAAAAAATTATTAAAAAATTTGATATGCTTTCAACTATTAACGTTTCATAAAAATAACTATACATGAATTTTCACCTATTAATTTAATTAGGTTAGGTAATAACTATTTCTTTTCTTTAAATAAGGTGATAGATTTGATTTTTGTTTAGAAGAAGCTAGTTACGTTTCTATTTCATTTTTTATATTCTCATTATTTAAAATAAATTTTAAAAATAATAACACAATAAAAATG